>NW_026937464.1:0-80453 GCF_032062105.1 Saccostrea cuccullata | reverse complement strand
AATTTTGAATAAATGATTTTATTCTCTGTTTAATTTTATCCTTGATGAAATAAATTTGGATTTAATTGTTTTGGAATTATACCGTTTTATGCCTTTTAAAATTGATAAATTTCCTTTGAATTTACATCATATAAATATATACCATAATTTTCAAATAACAACATCTTTTCTAAAGCTTTATTAATTCAATTTTACAATTTTCGTAGGTTCGAGATTCACAATTCTACGATTACACGACCCTTTTGAAATTAAGTCTGCATATGTTATTAGTGAAATTTATGAATATAACTAAGAGTATTCAAGCTGATAGGTCCATTAAAAGTACAATATTAAGGCAGAGCATATACGGATCTCCAAAACATCAGATGTGGGATCAGGTGCCATGGAGGAGGGAGCACTCCCTTTCACGATCGGGAAATGACGAGATTCCGTCTACATTTCAGGATGTATGATATGACCTAACAATTAGTATGAAAAACGTCAATCAGCATTTGTCTTTGGAATGAAGATTGTGTGAATGTTTCGTCAAGATTCATTTAGTGGTATGAGAGGAGCTGCGGATAGTAGATGGGTATCGCAAAGCGTTACAGACGGACGGACGGAAAGACGGACAAGGGGCGTACGGACACACCGATTACTATAGACTCTCCCGCTTTTCAAGCGGGGGTTTAAAAAATTCCAGTGATTGGCTGTCTGTGCAGGAGATATGTTTGTCTAATTAAGGCGTTGTCGTTGAAATGGTCGTTGAAATGTTCAAGAACCCATTTTAAGCAACTTTATGATTCTATAAAAATTAGGCATGGAATTTGCATTTCCAGATTATTTTTGATTCTGTACCGTATAAGTGGAAATATTAGCGAGACGTAAATTTAGCAATTTTTATTTTTCATATTTTATTTTTAGCGAGAAGTAATTTTGGCGATTTTAAAATGCTAACTAAAGAAGTTATTAGAAATAAAGCGCAATTAATTTTTAGCGATATTTAATTTTAGCGATGTCAGCAACCTCGCAAATAATGCCAAATTAAATCATCGCTAAAAATTCTACTAATATGGTATTTGAATTTCCTTAGAAGAAAGATATCTCGAAGTCCAAAGTTACAGATATCAGTATAAAAAATCTCACAGAACTATTTGAAATATTTCAACTCTACATTTCCTTATATAATCTACATAAAAATATTAAACTTTGGGAAACCTATGGGAAACTATCTCGTTATCTCGCGCTATATTAATGATATGACAGATAAAAAACAAGATACTGCGAGAATCATTTCGTTTGTTTGTATGATTATGAAAGCACTTGACCACTAAAATTAAAAATATATCACAAATACATATAACTCTGAAATGTATAAGATAGAATTTCACATTATGATTTGCTTCATGATAAATATATAAACAGTGCTGTACTGTACCCAGAAAAGGGCAATAACTCTTAATTTTGACAGATCCAATCGGCTTTTGATGTGTATTCGCATTGTACTTCACTCATTAAAAGACGCAACAACCATGTAAGCATTATAGTGGAGTGTAAGAGGACGCTAGGATTTCTAGGACATGTAACCATGCCTTCCTTGCCGCCCAGAAAAAAAATGATAAAATCAATATTTTGTTTAAAAACTTTGGAAACCTGTAATTAATTCCGCAGCAAAAATTCAAGAAAATGAATGGCGGGCCGGGCTAATCCTTACAAAGTCTATGTTAATAATAAATAATAAATGAATTTAGAAAAAATATTTAAAGGTATGTCACTCGTGAAATTTCTTAAATCAAGGATTTATTGAGAAGTATATTTTGTATAAGTACTCATCAAGAGTGATTCAAAATCGCAGAGAAAATAGGGGGTCAGAGTTCATCTTACTGATCTACGGTACAATGAAGTTGACCTTTTTGCACATAAATTTTAACTCTTTGGTTACTTACTTAAACCTTTATTATATTTTATCATATGTAACCATGGCAAAAAATATAATCTTATTTTACGTAAAATATTTTGAATAATATTTATCATTGAAAACATCTTGCAAATTAATGCGCGTAAATTATTGTGTGACATTTTTGCACTGAAAAGTAACATATTTTGGGGTATTAAAAAACTAAATACAGGCAATAAAACATTTTCTTAAATCAATCTATTCACGACTTAAGTGCTGATCAGTCAAAAGTATCGAGTACTTTAAAATAATGAAAGAAAAAAGTTGGGGTAAGTGATGTTAATTTTAAAATATTGGTCAAAATATGTGATTTTCAGGCAAAAAATGGTGTTAATTTTATATGGACTTATTGGACACATCTTCATTTTTTGGTAAAGTTTGTTGAAGGAAGGTGCAAAACTTGTTCTAAGAATATAAATCAAAACCTAATATATTAAATATTCCTAACAATATCATAATGAAAAATATTCTCCGAGTAAAAGTATGTGAGGCTGAAAGTCCAAGATATTAAATTTAATAAATGTGCAGATTTGCAGAATTATATGCTAAATAACCTTCCACTACAAAAAATAGTCCCTCACAAATCTTGCTTCTTTGTAGCTTTTTGAGCATTTTTTTTTTTTTTTGTTGAATGTTAAAACATAAAAATTATGGGAATTAAATATGTTATAGAAATTGAATTTTGATAAATAGTTTTGAATTCAGAGGTTCTGCGTGAACTTTTCCAAAAAGCTGACGAGTGACCTACCTTAATGCGTTGGAAATTGACTTGTTAGTAGAGCGTGTGCTAGAATCTAAAATCTAACATCATGAAAAATATTCGAACACGTAATTCTCCAAAAAATTATTTCATTGGCTGTCACCAAGAATACAATATTATTACGAACACAATACGCCACTTTCGTTCAAGTACAATAATTTGTTTAAATATCGTTAGGACAACTATTTCTCGCTATACCATCGTTATGCGAGAAATTATAATTTTTTGGTTGTTCGTATTTGTATTAAAATACCCTTGTTGAGGCCCTCGTCGAAAGTTAAAACTTGCAAATTGAAACAGATA
Source organism: Saccostrea cuccullata (assembly GCF_032062105.1). NCBI lineage: Eukaryota > Metazoa > Mollusca > Bivalvia > Ostreida > Ostreidae > Saccostrea > Saccostrea cuccullata. Next base: position 77,454 of record NW_026937464.1, on the reverse strand, counting down.
AAACATAAATATTGAGGTAAAATATATAGACTTTAATTTATTTAGCTTGGTAGATCATAAATATACATGACGCAATCAATACATGTAGCTTCACTAGTCAATTTCAATGAAATTAAGTTTTACAAATTAAATAAATAATAATTGATATATATGTTCTTTCCAATGACAATTTGTCTGGAGGCTCTTTATTGATACTTATAAACCGAATATACTTTAAATCATATGAACCAGCACCTTTGTATTGAAATAATAATGATATCAAAAAGCTATAGGTGATGCACATACACTTAAATGTCTTTTTAACATTAAAATTACTACTTAAAACAATAAACAATTTGTATCACATTCAAATCTTGAGCTCAAGATAAGTATTACGTCATACACAAAAGTAAAGCTTATTTGAGAAACAAAAAAAAATTAAAAACATTTTTACAACTTAATTTTTATAAAACTGTATTAATGAATTCAAATAATGTATAATTTGACAATAATTTGACAATTCATTTTTTATAGAAATATTAACAAAACCAAATAACGAAAATTTATCAAATAAAACACATCTGTTAATCCTTGAGCGGACGGTCACCTCTCTCTTCAACATAAAGTATTTCCTGAAATTCTGTTGATTGGTCGTCTTTTATCGGTAACGGAAGAGCTACCACATCACCAAGTGGTTACTTTTTACGAAAAGGTAACACGTGTCCTCTGAGAATAGTATAAGAGCTGGTTTTGTACCGGTCGAATTTGTCCCCTGAAATCAGGCGTTATCGAACACTAGACGTCTAAAGGTATGTATGCTAGATACGTACATGCTCCGTTGATCATTTGAGTGGTATAATTATGGTTTATAAATATAATCTATTGCAAATACTTTTTCATATAGTATTTTGTTCAACACTCGAATATTAAGGTGTCAAAATACTCTCCAAAGTAAGGTTTACGTGAAAAGTTTTGTTCTGTTTCATTTGGTAGGAATTAAGTGTTCTTTCAGATGAGTTTAAAAATTCCCTTTTTGTCATTGAATTAAACAATAGTTTTTAATAAATTTAATTTCTTTATCATAGAACCATAGGTACTTGCAAAAGATGAGAGTCATTGTCTTTATCGGATTGTGCCTGTGTTTGATTGGTAAATCCTTTCAATACCCATCTAATTAGATGAATTTTTGTTGATTTTATCAATATTTACATTGTACAAATTTCAAATTCAATTTGTCTTTTAAAATTAAGCTTCTTCCCACATTGCAATGGCCGGGCATGGCTGTAATGGTCCATGGCATGGAGACGATAAGGCATGCGCTAGTTATTGCCAGCATACAAATCACTGCAGAGGGGGCTACTGCCCTGCTGAAAGACTTTGGTTGGTTTGTTGGTGTGTTGGATGCAGGAAAACTAACACGTAAGTATATTAGGGGTTTATTCTGGGCTTCATCAAAAGTTACTTGAGATTTATTACTCTTTGTTTAGTTCAATTTTCTCATCACAGAAATATGATTATTCACTTGATACATATGAAAGCTTATTACTGTGGTTTCATTAATATTCGTTGAGTACCAATTTTCGAGGATTTCGTTTTTGAGCAAATCCACGAATTTAAATGTTCATTGAATTAAGAAATGTGCTATTCATTTGTATAGGCAATGCTTTTGTCCACGAAATTAAGTATCCTCGAAAACGTCCTTTTTATGAAATCCACGAAAATTGATGCCAACGAAAATTGATGAAACCACAGTATTAGCTGTCTTTTTTAAATTTCTTCTTTTTTTGTCTTTTTCAATGTGATGGCTTTATAAGGTACTTCAATAAAAATTCTATGCTTCTTCAATCTATTAATTATTATCAACAAGTTTAAATTTTTTCGCATTACAGAAAGAATGGATCGTAAAGGAAAATTAAAGATCTTGTTATATCAAGCATGGATTTATTGTCAATAAAAGCATACAAAAAATAAGTTCCGTCTCAGTTAATTCAAGATCATTATAATTGCATAACAATATCATTAACAATACAAGCTACTCTCAGTGATTGATTGATTGATTATTTCACTGATATGGAGACGTCACCATTGCCGGTGAAGGGCTGCAAATTTAGGCCTATGCTCGGCACTTACGGCCTTTGAGCAGGGAGGAATCTTTATCGTGCCACACCTGCTGTGACACGGGACCTCGGTTTATACGGTCTCATCCGAAAGACTGTCCCATTTAGTCGCCTTTTACGACAAGCAAGGGGGTACAGAGGACCTATTCTAACCCGGATCCCCACGGGGCAGTTACTCTAAGTGATAGATAAATAAAAGAGAACATGGACTCTTAGTGATTAACTAGTTGACCTTTTTTTTAATTGTACAAATGACGTTTTGTTCATTATGCCCAAAACTAGCTTTTTTCAAGTGATTATTATTTTTTATTTTACAGAAGTAAATATAGCAAAATGAAGCTTCAAAATCATTAAAGAAAATAGTCAGGTCATTTTAGTCCGTTGGTCGGGAGAGGATAACCAAATCTTTTAGAGATGAATTAGGGAAAGATTCTTATATTCATTACTTTCCTAGGGGAAATGGGGGATATTCAATATTTTGTAGTTGAATATGGAAGTTATTTCACTCGTTAAACAAGATTTGTTTTAAAATTTTTTTAAAAAAAATTCTGTTCCACTCGTGAAATAAATCCCATATTCAACTACAAAACATTGAAAATTCTGTGAAAAACAGGATTTTTTTTAATTTTCACATGTGCTTCGCACTCGTGAAAATATATTTTTAAAAATCCTGTAAATTCCATATTCAACTATTAAACATTGAAACATCTGTTTATTAATTTTTCTTTGATTTTTCTCGTGCCTCTTTTTTCGTATCAGAGCATCAAAGGCCATGACGTCAAAGAAGAGCGGTTGAGACGTCATATAGCTTTAGCGATTGCAAGTTAACATGATTTCAACATCCTAATTGGAGAAACTTTGGCGATTTTAGACTGTCAAGATGGTTAACCTAATCTTTCTTTCTTAAAACAGGCCAGGGAGTATGTTATGCAACACTTTTGTTAAAGGGGAGGAAAGTCGAGAGTTTTGCCGAACTATTGATATCCTTTCACACTGTGGCAGGATAACACTTTTATTCAATGAAAAAATTACAGTTTTTCACCGTTTAAAATGTGATAAAATCTTATATTCTTTACTTTGAGGGAATAAAAATTGATCTCGGGTCCAAAGCAATTAAATCAACTAATCAATTCTATTTACAGAATAAACACTGTATTTCATATCAAAGGATTTAGTACGTCTTAAATATTCAATGAAATGTATATTTTCTCCATATTCTACATACACATTCTAATCTATGTAAAAATGTAAGATTTAACCCACTCCATACTAATAAAAATTATAAGGGCTGTACATGAAAACTTGTCAGTGAACTAAAAAAAGATACGTTATTAAAATGAAATCGGAGCTGTGGAACAAGATGCCGATTCTATGTTTATGATTGTTTAAGTTCAGCTCCGTGTAAAAATCATGCAAAATAGGCAAAAAGTGATATATGAGGGTTCTCAGAATTTGATGATTTTCCACACATAGATTTCCCTTGCACTATGAACCATGTATGTAAAATAAAAAATGTTTTGGTTTATGGTTACTATGGAAACGTGGGTAAAGAAATTTCCTTAGCAACCAGCCAATTTTCAGCTTGGACCTGATACAGACATCGTGTGTATAAAATGTAAAAACAGAGGACTTGTTCTTTTAGAATTTGAATTCAGAAGCGTATAATTTTCTTAACTTCCTATCCGTTGCCTAGCAACAAAAATGGATGTTTTTATGAATAAAAAGAGAAAATATGTAAAATCCCGAAAACATACACCACATAACTTTTTATTTTTAAATTCTGAAAACAAATTTTACAAGAAATTAAATTTTTGAGACTTTTCTGCAAATAAGGGATACTTTTACAATTTCATATCTCCATGGTAACAGCAATTTCTCCTTAGCAACACATCACAGAATGATAATTTTAGCACATTCATGCACAATTGTTAAAGATTCTTCAATCATTTTGTAAAAAATGAATCAGGCAGATTTAAAGAAAGCAATTAGCATCTTATTCAATTTTGTTTATTACTGGATAATACCATGGCAACGATTTTGAGCACATAGCAACCAATATAATCTATATAAAAGATCTTCATCAGTTTTGATATACAGAATCTAGTTCACGGAACATTGGCATTTAAACGATTGCCGGTACAAAATATATACACATGTAAATGTATATATTATGCAATCAAGTTTAAAAAACCCTAACCAAAAAGATTGCGATGGAAACAGGTGTAAATATTCATGCGTTTCAAGAATTTTGACTGACTTTTAATTGTTTAACCTGTGTTGAGTACTTCACAACATGGCCAAGATTAAAAAATATGTCAGTCATCTTGTACTTTACACGTACAATTGTAAAAGATCCTTCAATCCTATTGTTTTAAAATATAATCAGGCATATATAAAAATGCAATAAGACTCTTTTAATTTTTTTTTTACTTGTTTAACCCATAGCAACAATTCTGAGCACACAAAAGCCAAAATACTCAGTACTCTACGAAAATTTGAGAATCATACTTTGTGAACACTTCAATAATATTGGTACACAGAATCAAGATTAGGAGACATTCATGATTGACATGTTTAATATTTGGTGGTAGATAATATGTATCAAATTATAAATTAAATCAAAACTAAGAATGTTGCCATGGTAATGGGTATAAACATTTTTTTATATCATTTGTTAATCGGCAATTTATTAAAGAAATGAATTCAAAATTTTAATTAGCTCACCTAAGCCAAGAACTAACTCAGGTTAGCGAGGTGGCCCTTGGGCCTCTTGTTAAAATATTTTATAACCTAAATGTTGTTGTTAAAAATATACTTCATTAGAACGATGATCAAAGATTAATTAAGTCAAAAACCTAGAAAATGTCTTGACGAGGTTCATATGGTTATATCATAGTGCGATTTTTTGTTGTCATAGCCAACTAAACAGTACGTGATAGTGAGATTGCAATTTTAAGATCTACTGATCCAACATACATGTTTATGATTTTAAACAATTAAAACTTTTAAAAGTATTCAATTTATCCATTCATTTTAATTGTCAAAGACATAAGATCTTGTTCTGAGGTATATAGTAATTGATTAATAGATAATGTTATAGATAAAAACATCCCGCTAAAAGTTTACATTTTTGGTATGCTTGCATACTTATAGCCGAGTTGTAGAAGAAACAGCATTTTTACTGTAGTCATAGGTCTTTTCAAGATCGTTTTGTTTGCCCATCTAATTAAGACCTCCCCCTTTTCCAACTTCAGACACTAACTTACATTTTACTTATAATTTAGATTTTAGTTCTGTAAAATAAGTTTGTTCATAAATAGGAAATGGACCAGATACGAATTCTGATTTTTTCTTTCAGTGAACTTACCAAAATGACCATGGGTGAAGGACATGACACACCCTACCGCCATAAACAATATTTGTATGAAGTATACATGCACTTGATTCAAGTTTATTCATAAGAAAAATATGGACTGGACACAAATTCAAACTTTACCTTGAACTTACACAAACGACCTTAAGTCAAGGAAATACCACACCCTCAGGTCATAGCAATCTTTATTCAAAATGGGAACTCACCAACTTTATCCATGAGAAAGCTATGGACACGAATTATGACATTTTTCTTACAGCGACCTTGAAGTTGCCCAAATGAACCTGAATCAAGATCGTGACACAATCTATGGTCATGAACAATCTTTGCGTCAAGTAGTAATTTCTATTGTCCCTCCGTGAAGAAGATATGGACTGGACACGTTTGCACAGATGGACATGATTCTTATGTACTTTTCCCAAACTTTGATTGCTATTGTGGGGGGTTTATGAAGTAAGAAAGAATTCATTATAATATCTATATATATATATATATATATATATATATATATATATATATATATATATATATATATATATATATATATATATATATATATATATATATATATATATATATATATATATATATAAATTATACTAAATACTAAATTATAAGTAAAATGTAATGTATGTAACAATCCTCTAAAAAACTAATGTCCAAATAACTGTATCTCACTTCCATTCTCAATGACCGTGTAGTGTAGGGCAGCGTTGTGAGAATTCCATCGGCATCGAAAGCAAGTTTTTAACTTGCCTAGATAGCCGAGCGGTCTATGTTCTGCACTGCTAGGAGACAGATTCCGTAGGTCGAGAGTTCAACCCCGGGCTGGGGCGGAAGTGAGTATCCTTGTAAAAGGTGAACTTCTCTGTGCTTTCTATATTAATATTCCTTCACTTAGGGCAGTTATATTAGTTTAAGAGTTGTTGTAATTTGTGCTTTATAAATAAAATTAATTTCATCACAACATGTATTGGTAACAATCCTCTAAAAAACTAATGTCCAAATAACTGTATCTCACTTCCATTCTCAATGACTGTGTAGTGTATATATAAAGCAAGTTTTTAACTTGCCTAGATAGCCGAGCGGTCTAACGCGCTGTTCTGCACTGCTAGGAGACAGATTCCGTAGGTCGAGAGTTCAACCCCGGGCTGGGGCGGAAGTGAGTATCCTTGTAAAAGTGAATTTCTCTGTGCTTTCTATATTAATATTTCTTCACTTAGGGCAGTTATATTAGTTTAAGAGTTGTTGTAATTTGTGCTTTTTAAATAAAATTAATTTCATCACAACATGTATTGGTAACAATCCTCTAAAAAACTAATGTCCAAATAACTGTATCTCACTTCCATTCTCAATGACCGTGTAGTGTAGGGCAGCGTTGTGAGAATTCCATTGCCTATAGCCGAGCGGTCTATGTTCTGCACTGCTATTCCGTAGGTATAACCCCGGGCTATATATCCTTGTAAAAGTAATTTCTCTGTGCTTTCTATATTAATATTTCTTCACTTAGGGCAGTTATATTATATAATATATATTTCATCACAACATGTATTGGTAACAATCCTCTAAAAAACTAATGTCCAAATAACTGTATCTCATTCCATTCTCAATGACCGTGTATGTAGGGCAGCGTTGTGAGAATTCCATCGGCATCGAAAGCAAGTTTTTAACTTGCCTAGATAGCCGAGCGGTCTATGTTCTGCACTGCTAGGAGACAGATTCCGTAGGTCGAGAGTTCAACCCCGGGCTGGGGCGGTAGTGAGTATCCTTGTAAAATTGATTTTCTCTGTGCTTTATATATATATATATATATATATATATATATATATATATATATATGCGCAATGAATCTTGCATCACGGTATTCCCTGATAGGCGTTATATTTCCTGTGAGATAGCATTGGAGGGAGGGGGTTGCTACCATCCATTATTACAGTGGCCAATAAACCAAAAAAAAAATCATTGAGGTAAAACACGTTCTTCCTTGTTTTTGAATAACAAACACCCATACATAGAATCACCCCACAGACACTTCAAGTCCATAGCGACAGTTTTTCAATGGGACAACCTCCGAACTAAGTTGACAAAAAAATTAAATAAAATACATGAAACAAAACAAAAACAAACCTGTGCATCGCACTCTAACATTCTTTTTTGGGAGAAGGGGGGTCTATAACTTTCTGGCACTTTTTTCTTTTAAATACCTGAATTTGCTTATTTTGACCTTCCGGCAACAACAGGGGCGCGCCCTCCAATCAAACCTACATTTTAAAACTACAGCAAAAGATTATTCTCAGAAAAAGGGATTCATGCGGGAACAATTTAAACGATTCTCTTCATTCCTTAAAATATCTAAATATAAATATAAGAAGAGGAATATTTTCTTATGCATACTCCTTTTTTAGCTGCAGATCTGTTGCTCTCCGAAAAAAATATATATTGATAGACCGGAGAGCTACAGTGCCACACATTGAAAAAACTGTATATTTATTGCGCACAAAAAAGTGCGCTCGGTTCTTGATTATATATTCAAAATTCTTACCTCAATTGCAAAAAAGGGAAGATGTCAAAAAATTCCTCTCTCCTCTATCAAGTACTCTCGTAGTTGACATCTGAACGAAGCATATTGGACCGAATTATCTTTGAAACCAAAATGGCAGTATGAATAAGCGATATGTTTGCTGATTACAATATCAGGGTCAGGAGGACTATTAACAACAATTATGAGGAATGTTTGTTGTGGAAACAGTCAAACAATATGTTAGGAACACACAGTAAATAATATTTTGAGATTACAGTTTTAAAAACAAGGCGAAATAAATCGAAAACCGAGCGCACTTTTTTTGTGCACAATAAATATACGGTTTTATCAATGGGTGGCACTGTAGCTCTCCGGTCTATCAATACATTTTTTTCGGAGAGCTACAGTTCTGCAGCTTACTCCTTTTTATGATTTTTTGTGCATACTTCTTAAAATCAGTTACTTCAGAAGATGGTCCAAATATGACATAAGACATCGATTGAATCTTCCGATGAAATCAAAGTGAAACCTTGCATGTAACTTGGTTCGGGGCCTGGAGTTAGGGTTCTGAAGGGAAGGGAAGCAAATACACGAAACTCTATCTAGCAGGCAGAGATTGAACGACTAAATACAAAAATCTCTCTCTCTCTTTCTCTCTCTCTGTGTGTTTGAGGGAGTGTGTGTGCAAAAATAAACGGAGGTTCCATCCCCCCTTCTGGATCTGCCTATGAAAGCAAAGGTTTGTCTCATGGGTAATATCCACCACACACAAAGGTGGACCCTTCTACTCATCCCCACCCCACCCCTTCGTTTCATTTAAAAAAAATGTTTGTAGTATGATTATACTATTATCCTAAAGTCAAGGGAAAATACCTCATATTTATTAGAATGCCTCAGTTTCCGGGAAAAAACTTTGCTCTGGACCCCACCCCCCTGGGGGCTTAATGCAATTCCTTAGATTAATTCGCCCATCCATGCATCCATAATTTGTCATGTCTATGTTTCTTCAAATAATTCGAGGCCACTATTTTACATAAAGTTTTCAATACTGAACTTCGAAGATCTTACTTCTTTCATGACCTTTTTAGCTCACCTGAGCCGAAGGCTCAAGTGAGCTTTTCTGATCACATTTTGTCCGTCGTCCGTCCGTCCGTGTGTCTGTCTAGCTGTCCGTCTGTCTGTCCGTCTGTAAACTTTTCACATTTTCGACTTCTTCTAAAGAACCACTGGGCCAATTTTGACCACACTTGGTACAAAGCATTCTTGGGTGAAGGGAAATTTGAATTGTTAAAATAAAGGGCCAATTCCCCTCACAAGGGGAGATAATCAAGAAAAGACAAAAATAGGGTGGGGTCATTAAAAAATCTTCTTCTCAAGAACCACTGGGCCAGAAAAGCTGAAACTTATGTGGAAAAATCCCGGGGTAGTGTAGATTCTAAATTGTTTTAATCATGACCCCTGTGGGTTGGGCAGCGCCACAATGGGGAATCAAAGTTTTACATAGAAATATATAGGAAAAATCTTTGAAAATCTTCTTCTCAACAACCATTGGGCCAGAAAAGTTGAAACTTATGTGGAAGCATCCCGGGGGAGTGTAGATTCTTAATTGTTAAAATCATGACCCCCGGGGGATAGGGCGGGGCCACAATGGGGAATCAAAGTTTTACATAGAAATATACAGGAAAAATCTTTGAAATCTTCTACTCAAGAACCATTGGGCCAGAAAAGCTGAAACTTGTGTGGAAGCATCCAGGGGGAGTGTAGATTCTAAATTGTTAAAATCATGACCCGCGGGGATAGGGCGGGGCCACAATGGGGAATCAAAGTTTTACATAGAAATATATAGGAAAAATCTTTGAAAATCTTCCTCTCAAGAACCACTGGGCCAGAAAAGCTGAAACTTATGTGGAAGCATCCCGGGGTAGTGTAGATCTAAATTGTTCTAATCATGACCCCTGGGGGTAGTGCGGGCCATAATGGGGAATCAAAGTTTTACAATGGGGAATCATAGCATCCTATGATAGTGTAGATTTCAAATTATCTAAATTATGATCAGTTGGGTAGGGTGGGGTCGCAATATGTATTACAAGGGGGAAATCTGGTAAAGAACGGAATTGTAAAAGCTTCTCAGGTGAGCGATGTGGCCCATGGGCCTCTTGTTTCATTCACTACTATATTACCTTTATTTGGCTATCCTGGAACAAAAAAATATTCCTATTGATTTTGAGGTCAAAAGGTCAAATATCAAGGTCATCAATTCAAAAACTGTGTCTTTTATAACACTCTCGTTTCCGCGGGATATCTTTAGAAGTCTCTAATAAGTCTAAGCTTTGCAATGACACTTTTTACCACTTATCTTTTGGTCAAAGGTCATAAATTCATACATTCCGTGTGTTTGTAAAACTTTCATTTCGGGCAATATCTCAAGTAGCTTTTGAGTTTTTGCAATCAAATTTTATACCATAACTCCCTATGGCTCTGACTCCCCTTCTTAAAGTGCCCCCCCCCCCCCCCCACACACACACACACCTAGATCTTGGCATTATCTTTTTTCCTTATGTTGGCATCAATCACGCTCAAAGATTTAAAGTTAATTACATATAATACAGGTTGTCTGTGGACTTCATATTCTAATTACATCTATTAGTACTGTGTAGTAAAGGCTAAATTAAACACCATGTTTTGTGTAAACTTTTGGCCTTATCAAACATGGATATAAACATGTGTATGTGACCTACTGCTTGCATTTACTCAGTTGAAAGTCAAGCTCGTGGTATGATACTTGCTTAGCATTATCAAAGTCTTGGGTTGGATTCCTGGATTATCACGTTTTTTTTTTTTTGTTTTGTTTTTTTTTTATTTACACATTCTAAATAGTTGTATTCAGCATTTGAAATAAAGAAGTTATGACGTATGGCGTGTACTACTTTTAATCTATATTTTCTTAATGCAATATTTGTGCATTTACAATTATGTGCTTTCTGATTAATAAGATGAATCTTGGAAAAACAAAGAGAGCTGATAACTCTAAAACGTGTTTTTCACTATAGAAATCGAAGGAAAATATTCCCGTGAAACAAAAATGCCTTTTCATAGGTATATCTAGAGGTACATGTACACATAATATTTTACAAATTCTTATCATAATACATGTATTGATAAAAAAGTTTTTTTTTTGTTTCACGGGAGGAGGAGGGCATTTGTTTACAGACAACCCCCCCCCAAAAAAAAAAAATGTTAATTTTTTCATTAATTTGGAAAGGGATAACAACTAAAACATATCTTTTAATAACATGTGTTTATTTTTATGTTTGCATAAAACGTAAGAAAATATTTCAGAAACTTTTATCCTCCATATCCAAGAATATTTTAAAATATGCTAATGCTTTCAATTTTAAAGGAAAACATCATCCACTCCCTTAAAAAAAGAGCTTGAATTCATTGTAATTAACTATTTAACACTGGTATAAAAATTATTAGTTTTAAAATTATCATTCAAATCTAATGTATTCAACAAATATTTTATGGCCAAATTGTCAATAGCATTAAATTAGGATCTACATGGGTTTAAAATGTAGGCGGTAATAAAGAGTTAGCGTATTTAACTCTTTCACCAAACTGTTGAAGTGCTTTCAACTCTTCATAGATTATATTGGTTGCTATGTGCTCAAAATCGTTGCCATGGGATTATCGAGTAAAATAGAATTGAATAAGATGCTAATTGCGTTCTTTAAATCTGCCTGATTCAATTTTTACAAAAAGACTGAAGAATCTTTAACAATTGTGCATGAATGTGCTAAAATTATCATTCTATGATGTGTTGCTAAGGAGAAATTGCTGTTACCATGGAGATATGAAATTGTAAAAGTATCCCTTATTTGCAGAAAAGTCTCAAAAATTTAATTTCTTGTAAAATTTGTTTTCAGAATTTAAAAATAAAAAGTTATGTGGTGTATGTTTTCGGGATTTTACATATTTTCTCTTTTTATTCATAAAAACATCCATTTTTGTTGCTAGGCAACGGATAGGAAGTTAAGAAAATTATACGCTTCTGAATTCAAATTCTAAAAGAACAAGTCCTCCGTTTTTACATTTTATACACACGATGTCTGTATCAGGTCCATCATTTGAGTAATTCGACACCGAAAAATTCCAAAATCAAGGAAATTGCTGAGTCAGCAAAAAAGGAAAAACATGTATATATACCCATATCTATCATACAAATATCTTAAATCTTATTTCTATGTTTTTTATTGTGAAAGCACTTAAGATGTTTATCTTGAGAATAAAAGCAATAAAAAAGAAATTTCTCTATTAATTACATTTAATTAGTACCCCAAAGATAAGGAATTTTTTCGTCCATCCAAGCTGAAAATTGGCTGGTTGCTAAGGAAATTTCTTTACCCACGTTTCCATAGTAACCATAAACCAACACATTTTTTATTTTACATACATGGTTCATAGTGCAAGGGAAATCTATGTGTGGAAAATCATCGAATTCTGAGAACCCTCATATATCACCCTTTGCATGATTTTTACACGGAGCTGTACTTACAAAATCCGTTTATCAAGTTGATTGAAAAAACTACCTTTAAGTTTCTAAATGAACCGTGACATATAACTTAAGATAAATAGATATATATGAAAAGGGCACAGGAAAGGATGGGATTTTACTGTATAGTGCAAGTCCCGACTGATCCGAGGGCTGTTGCAAAATGGCGACCAGACCAAACAGATTCATAATACTTGTGGCTCTGTCAATTTTTGTTCATGTTATCTGTAAGTACTTTGACATTAATATTATTTTCTTTTTTTTTATTTTAGTCACAAAACGGTGAAACGTATAATCCTGAATGCAAACAAAATGCATTACATCAACTAGTTTATATTCCATGTAAAAAAAAAAACGTTTCCTTTACTATAAGGTATAACTTTTTCAAACATGCACTTCTAAAAATATAATTAAAGGCCCTATGTGCTAGAGTACTGAGCTCATAAAATTTTACTCCCGCTCCCATATGAGTATTGTTGCAAAGAGCATCTTTTGCAATATAAATCCCAAAATACCTGTCCGAGCAAAGGTGCGCAATGTTGTTGTTGTTGTTGTTGTTGTTGTTGTTTTGTTTGTTTGTTTGTTTGTTTTTTTTTTTGTGAAAGTTGTAGTACAATTTATTCAGCGGTATAAAAGAATTATGGATAAGAAATGGGAACTCCCATTATATGGAAAGAAAAGCAGTGTCAACATTTCGCTATGGGAAGCCGCAAATATCTGTTTCTTTAAAAAAAAAATAGTGCACAATGACACTATGATGGAGAGATTATGTGAAACAGTCATATGGAGATAACGATCAGTATTCCAGATCAAAGGTCCATAAAACAATACAAAATAGGTATGGCACACCAAATTCACAAAAATGAGATCAACCTAGTTTTACAATTATATTACTATAGTTAACGATTCGTTAAGTATAGTTAACGATTCGTTAAGTATAGTTTTCATCTGTAAAACTATATTTAACGGTTGTTAACTATAGTTTACGAATGATAATCTAAGTTTATCTGTCTGTAATAAAGCGTTAACAATAAATTTTGTTGATAAACAGAGATTCACGTTTGTAAACTATAATTTACAATCGTATATAGTTAAGAGTTGTTAATCATAGTTTCACAAATCGTGAAACTATATTTATCAGATCCTTAACTATAGTTAACGGTTTGTAAACTATAGTTTACAAATTGTGAAACTGTATTTATCAGATAATCTATGTTTTGCAATTGCAAATGATTGTTTTCGGTGTCAAGTATAGTTTACGGTTGTGAAACATACATTATTGCGTTAACTATGGTTTACAGATGTAAAATATAGATTTACTCGTTAACTATAGTTTACAGTCCGTAAACTATAGTTTACAACCGATAAACCTAGTTTATCGACTGTGAAACTATGTTTTGCTCATTTATGTGAAATTGGCGGGCCATAAATAGGTGCAGGGTTAACACAAACCTCCAAAACATCAGAGATGGGATCAGGTACCATGGAGGAGTGAGCATTCCCTGCCGACCGGTCACATCCGTCGTGTGTTCCTTGTCTTATTCGGGTAATAACGGAAAAATCCATTGTCAATTCAGTGTATAAATAATGGACTTACATTAAGTATTGAAAACGTCAGTCAGCATTTGACTCAATGTTAAATTGTATTTGCTGACAAGGTCATTGCATCGACCATATAACTTTTGAAATGATAACTTTTAATGTGACAGCTGAAATTCTTTATGGACAGCTACATTCTGTGAAATTCTCATAAAAAATATTAAGTGGTCTAGAAGAAGTCGCAGATAAGAGATGGGTTATCCAAGTGGTACAGACGTAAGGACGTACTGATGGAAATCCCTATCATTACATACACCCTCTTAAAATAGCAAGGATATAATTTGTATCCATAATGGTGGATTCATTTATTCCATTTTCATTTTAGGTTTTGTCACAGGACAGCAAAACAACTGCAGGTTAACAGAATTCACCGATAAATGTGGAAATGTCGGGAAACTTTTAAATTGCAGCGATCTAAAGATTAGCAAATTTCCAAAAAGCTTTCCAATAGTCAGTGGAAACCTAGCCATAGATCTATCTTATAACAACTTCAGTGTAATATCTACTGAAATGTTCATTGAAGTCCTGCAACACATCTCACTTAAAGTAAAATCCATATCATTTCAGGGAAACCAATTACACTTTATCAAAAGACGGGCCTTTTCCAAATTTCAAAATCTTTGTGCTCTGGATATAAGCAGCTGTGGACTACAGAAAACATCCTTTGAGGAAGGTGCCTTTGCCGAATCTCAAAATATAAAGTATCTAAACTTGAATAATAAGTTTCAATTTGGTGGATATCCCGAAATGGAAATATCTCGTTTGATTGCTTTACAGAGTCTCTTAATTGATGTCTTTTCTGGATTTCAATTTAATGAGCCATTTACAAATTTAAAAAACTTGAGTAATGTTGAATTTCACACGATAGGATCATCATTACGTTTAACAAATGTAACATTTTATGGACTCTCTAAATCGCCTATATACTATCTAAACATGTTGTTTAAAAACTATGTATTTTGCGACATCAGTGAGGATTTATTTTGTTCGTATCCATTTTTAAAAGGGGTTGAAATAAATTTTTCGGGTAAGTGTGACGTAATTCCTGTTCTGAGAGCTCTAAAATGCCTTCAAAACAGATCTTTAGAGTATCTCAACCTGCCTTCTAACATACAAACATTTTCAGGCAGCAATATCATACTCTCTAAATGGAATTGTGAGTATTTATTTAACATTTGTGCAAGATCAGTCGATATAAGTCAGAACTCAATAATAGGGGTCTCATTCGATCCTTACAACACTCGATTTGGTAAATGTATCGAAGAATTAGATGTATCATTCAACCATTTACTTCGAATTGCTGCAGAACTTGGTTTACATTTATTGCGTAATTATCCAAAACTAGAAGTTATAAGGGCCAATCGAAACAACCCAGGATTAGCTTCATTTTCATTTTCTGAATCTTTATCTTTAGGCACTACAAAATTTACCATAAGAATTTTAAACCATTTGCGTATCTTGGATTTTTCAAATAATTACGTTCACAACATGTACAATAAGAACACAGTGATAACATTTATTGGGCGCAATCTGGAACAACTCTACCTAAGAAATACAAACTTTCCCTGCAATTTGTTTACTCCCTTACATACCCCAAAATTAGAAATTATAGATATTTCAGATAATCAATGCAACAAGATGCATCGCACACTCTTCAAATTCTCGAATAATTTAAAAACTTTAACAGCATCAAATGTCCAGCTGAAGTTTGGAAAAAATTCAGAAAACCAGTATTTATTCAATAACCTTTCAGAACTCGAAAAGTTGGATTTGAGTATGAATTCCCTAAAATTCCTACCATCGTATCTTTTTCGTGACCAAACCAAATCGCTGCACACTATCAACCTCGACAAAAATTCGTTTTCATCTATTCCATTTACACTATCAATGTTGAAGAACCTTTCAAATTTGTCACTTCGTTACAAAAGGATTTCGTCATTCCAATCATCTGACATTACCATCGTGAATCAACTAAAGAACGTAAACATATTTATCGAAGGAAATCCAATTAGTTGTGCATGTTCAGAATTACTCTCCTTGAAGTGGATGAAGAAAAACCAAATATTCTCATCAAAGACCTTAAGATTACAAAATGCATTGAAAACAATCAAAATTTGTCAAACCTTTTTCATGATGCGACATTCAGGACACTTGAACTAAACTGCCAATCCAGAGAATGGCTGATATACACATCCTTTGTCCTTTTTGTATTGGTTGTGATATTAATTTCAGGGAGAGCTTTAAAAAGTTATCGTGTTCACGTAGATAAAGTCATCATAAGATTGCGCAACAGATGGAAAGGCGTCCTGAGAAATAGGTCAGATAGTGAATATGAGTTCGATGTGTTCTTGTCGTATTCTGAACACGACTACGAATGGGTGATTAAGGGGGGACCTATGTCGTTCTACGTCAAAGCAGCGTTAAGTGACGTCACAATAGCGACGTTTGTTTTTACCTGTTGACTTTTGCAACTGTGATATTGGCATAAAGTTGTTAATAATCAATAACGTACACAATTTACAAAAAGAAGATTTATTCATCATTAATAACAGTTTTATTTCAATTATGGAGCTTGTTAATATTAGAATTCTCTTCCTTTGGTTGAAAATTCATAGGAATTTCAGTTGTAAAGAAATACCTCGATGATATGCTGATATAAAAGTGCAAAAAGATAAGATAAAATTCAGCAAAGAAAGCGGCATAAATCAGGGAAATATGTTTAATTTTATGTGTACCATTAATTGTATTTTCTGGATAAAACTAAGAAAAAAATTAAGAAATGTGCTTTTACCTATATTTGCTTGTTGATTTATAGTACATGTAGATTTTATTGCATAAAGTCATTCCTAGGTTTTTGTAGGTGTTGGTTGTTGACGGGGAAATGGAGGGGGGAGAAACAGAATGATTGGAATGAAGAAGAAAAGAATTAATCTGTTTAAATTGCTTCTAATCAAAAAAATACTCGTTTTTCGCAAAAAAGTTTTATATTCAGATGGTTGTCAGTGGTTACTTACCATTCTTTTAGTGCAGAAAGGTCAATATTTATGACACAAGAGTGCGAAAATAAAAGAAAACGTCATATTTCTCGTTTATTTTATCATAAAGGTATACTTTTTTCTTTGTTAAAATTCTTTCAAAAAATATGAATTACAACATTTTCACACAAAGACTTTGTAAGATATTACCTGTTATGCATGTCGGAATTGTAAAAAATATGACAAGAAAAACGGAGTGATACTTACATTGTGCTCCCTTATAATTTTTCATGCGAGATGAATTACAATGAATTTGCCTTCATTTTAAAGATACAAGTCATATAAATTAAATACCTGTTGATTTTGAATGCGATTTGACATTTTTGGCTCTTTTTAGCGCATATTTGGGGTAGAACAATAATGTCTGAAAATAATCTATTTTTAACATTTCACACTGTTTTTGCAGGTGCTCCTGTGTAAAAATAAGCATATAAAGGTATTGTTTTTAATACTTTTAAAAAATTAAGAGCAAGTGGTCAGGAAAAAATGTCAAAGTTTTGAAAATTTCACACAAAGACTTTTCGGACATAGTTCCCCCCTTAATACATTGTATGAGAAATTAACGAGACAAGGCATCCGTGTAAGTTTACTTGAGAAAGATTTTATTCCCTGCCTTTCTAAGGCCGAAGAGATACTAAGGTGCAGTCGAAAAGTAATCTTTGTTATCACTGAGAAATTCTTGGAGAGTGGATGGGAGTCTTACGCTGTACAAATGATAGTTACTCATGCTTTTCATAACCACAAAGAACAATCTATTGTTGTGTTAATGAAAGAACATTTCTCCAGAGAAAATGCCAACAGATTTAAGGTACATATGGTGGTTTTTAGAAGTAATAAAAATATCTGACTTTGACAACGATCCGGACTGTTCCGTATGGGATCATATTTCCTCTCATTTGCGCCCAAACTTGTCCTGTTAAAAAGTAATATTTTAGAACATTAAAAGATGAATTGGTAATCATAAATGCGTGCCTGTAAGATTCAGTTCCTCGGAGCAGTTGTCTGCGATTTACCTGTATGGAATTAAAGCTGAAAACACTTCTTGCTATGTTTATTTTGTTTTAGGTAGGAATGAAGATTAATATTTCTCAGCCTATTTTGCTTGTTTTCTCCTATCGTTTTGAACAAATCAGATGTTACATTGCTGGGAATTTATGGAAAATATACAAGATATTTAACTTGCCGAACAATACAGACTCCACCCCATTATTCAACTTCACCCCACTCTAGTCAAACCAAATGAACATTTTATCGCCGTGCAATATGCACATATTCTCAGTGCACCTATCGTTGCTTGCCATTCAGAAAAATTTCTTTAATATGCACATATTCCCAATGCATCTATTGTTACTTGCCATTCAGAAATCTTTCTTTAACTTTGAGTTACTGATATCAGTTTTACAAATAGCTTAAAGTTTAAAATGCTCAGTAATAGGGAAGTTAACACTGAATTTACTCTGCTTGATCATTAATTCGTTACAGTTAACGAACTAATATAATAAGCGCCATTTTCCTCGCAGTGATCGGGAGGCCCGGGTTCGATTCTTGTTCGCGGTGGTGTGTCAAACCTAAGACGTAAACGTTAGTGAAATACACCTAGGACGTCACTCTTTTGTTTAAGTGCTCCATTATTTTTTTTTTCATTACATTGAAAACAGAATCTGTTATATTCGTATTCTCCTTTGCGTACCTCTACCGAGGGAAGAATTGTATCAAGTTCATTTTCACTTAAAGAAAGTCTAAAGAAAATCATAGTACCCATGGTAAGAAACGAACTCGGTATGTAAATCTTTAAAGTCGGGTACTCATTTCATCAGCCATCGAAGCTGTTGATTTGGAATGGCTTAGATTAAATTCAGTACACTTTTCTCGCCTTACTTTCTATAGTATATATAAGTTGAATACTATAAATATGTTATGTATATTTACAGTGTATAATATAAATACTATTTATTATACTCGTATATTGACAAACAATAAATACAAGCATTTCAGGTTTCGGGTTAATATAATCGTAGCACTCCATTTCTTATAAGTCATGGGCCTAGGCTCCATTACTTTTAAGGAATGGAGCGCTACTCGTACGTTAACCCTTACATGACTGTTCCTTTGCCAAGCGCTCTGCATTAGAAGTGAAAGTCATGGGTCTTTCGGACATGTCCTTAAAACGTAGGCCCCTTGTCACGTTGGGCGCTGGCACGATCAACAACCCTAACTGCTCAATGGCCCTTAGTGCCGAGTATAGGTCGAAATTTGAAGCCCTTCACCAGCATACGGTGACGTCTCTATTTGAGTGAAATACAATCAATTAATCAATCTCCGCGACGAATTAATTTTGCGACTGAGGAAACATTATCTATTTATTCAAATCAAAATCAATAAAAAAAAAAAGGCTGAATATATAAAGTATCACAAATTAAGCGGTTATCTTCATTTCATGATATCTTTAGTATCGCTTACTAAATACACAGTACTTGAGAATTTAAAGCAAAATCCGCAAGACGTATGTTTCAAAAATGGACAGAAAAAGCGACGTCTGACATCCGAACGGAATAGCTTACAATCATACAGTTATGATTTAATATGGTTTAAACGACATCAGACACAAAATATTGATTCAAACAACTTGAAAATATTGGAATATATTAAGTCCGTTTATTTGTATTTGGTGTATACAATTTTTCAAGGGTGGGTAATACTTTGGAGACACTACAAGCACAGAAAAACCACTGTTATTTTATTGAAATATGATATTCTTATTTATAACGTTTTAATGAATCTAGCACTGTCGGACTGGGCTGTGTAGCTTTTGTAAACGAGGTGTCTTTACATTGATGACGCTCGTAAATTATCGTGCATATTGCATTTTAACAATAAAATTTGTTATGGTCTAAACATAAATATTATTGCACGCATTCAGCAGTGTAACATAATAAGAAAACTAAGCGTGTGCACGAAAATGTGATAAAGATTTAAAATCCATATTTTTGACGTTATCATGAAATTAGCGTTACGTCAAACTAAGCCGCGCGCCTTGCATATACGAAGTATTTACACCTATAATGTTCAGAATATAGTTATTTTTGGTATATTTACTAAATCATGGTCTACCTTATGATATCGCACACGGTTGCCCTTGCAGACTTTATTAATAAAATAATTAGGCATTTGTCCACGAACTTTCTTGACAACCTTCGTATTCTCGAGTAAATGTATAATGCGATTTGTGCGGATATTTCTCACACGCAAAAAAGCGGTGGTTTACAATATCCGTATATGTATAATGAATTCCTTAGAATATACATGGAATGATTTTTTTTTTTCGATTCAAGTGTGACTACATAAGGTATTGAGGGAATCATAAAATATAAATTTTACTTTGAAGTGAAGAAGTTTTCAGATAAATAAAGATTCAACTATGAGTTTTTACACATTTCAAGTTTCTTTAATATTTCGAAATGTAGATGTTTGAAAATTTGCCCTACATTTTCTTGGGGACAAAATCATTATTTGTACAGACATACTAAAACCGAGTTCGCTATATTTATCAAAATCAAAAGACTGTTACCTGCGTTCTCAATCTCCAAATATTTCTAATGATAAAAAAAGAATAGGCTGATGCAACAGTTTAAACCATGTTTCGGTATTTTGGTATTTCATAACAAAATCAACCGATGTTGGGTCATTTAGAAAAGGTCAACGCATAAATTTAACTTAAAGTGTTCCATTACATGATAGATTTTTGAAAATATTAATACTTATTTTAAGCAATTTATTTACATGACATTTATTCTCTTTTATGTAGAACTTTTTTTCCGGATCATACATTCATGAATTAAAATCTTTATCCCTTTATCTCGGGGATTTCATATAATTTGCAAAAATATAAAAGTGTGCACATAAAGTGAACTTATTCAAATCAATTTCCTAATATTTTTGTATTTCCTCTTGAAATGGCGATCAAGCATGTGGCATAGTCATAATGTCATGTTTAATACTTTAAGGGAATAAATTTTGTATGAAATTATATAAAGAAAGAACTACAAATGATATATACAACTTGCAGATCGACCAAAGCCAAAGAGTTTTTGTAAAAGCTTGCAAAGTATTAATACAGGTATTTTAAGCAGACACCTACATTCACATGAAAGTTTTACTGTATGCACAACTTTTTGTGTCAACTGTCTTAAGAAAAATTATATTAAATCCTAGACCAAAGCTTTAGATAAAACTTCCAAAAATGTTTCCAGATTTTCTTCTGTATTCATGGCCGGCAACTACTTATAATAGATGCCCAAATGTATTTTAGGTCCTTGCGTAACCTCACGATTCCTAAAGTTTCCGGTACTCAGGAAACAATATGTCATTAGAGTGTAGCTGTTTCCGTCTGACGGAAGTGGTAATTACTGGGAAACTTCACACAGTGACAGGTGTCTTCGCGGCACCTGTCTCCACCTGTGGCACTACGCGAGGACAGGTGCCTGTGATTACACAGGACCGTACCTACGGTTTTAAAAGTGTTTGGGAGACTTCCAAAGAAAAAGTTAACAAACCACATGCATTTAAAACAATATTAACTATACCAAATTACTATTATTATAATAGTCAGACCCCCGTCCCCCACTCAATGAATGATTTCTCTTAAGGTCAAGATCTAGTAAATGAAAGATGCCTACAGATTTATCAAATTTGAGAAATAAATTCCTCAATGATGCTTTATAACTTTAGCTTTGTCAAATGCTATGAAAATATCATATTTTCTACATAATTCTGCTATAGTCGTAAAGTGCGGGAAAAACAAAGTTGACAGTGATTATGACGTCAGTATGGATCTAGCAACACAAAATTAGTATAAAGTTATTTACTAGATCTTGACCTTAAATTTAATTCTTCGATTTAACTGTACTTACTCTTCTCTATTTTGTTTTTTAATCTTTAATCACAACTTATTTCTTTTATGATTGATTTTTATATAGCTGTCCTTACTCTTCTCTATTCCAAAAATTTCAAAAAATTTTCGAATACCAATATAATAAATCATATTCAAAATTAATTTGCTTTTTTGGTCAGGGAATATTTAATTTTATGAAACAGAATTACATATATAGTTATTTTAAAGGGTAATTAATGTCAGCTCTTTTGGTATACGCTGTGTACAAGATTGTAAAATTTCTATCATCGGGAAAGAAGGTGTAAACCTCAGCAATTTTTTCTATTAAAAGTAGGTAATAATCAGTATGACGCATAATTTAACAGTTTTTTTATCTGACAAAACATACTTCCATGTTGGATATCTACATGGAAATCACTAAGGCATATTTCTACGGTTTCCTATACTGGGAAACCTAGAGGAAACCACAGATTGATAGTTTCCATTCCTGGAATCTACTTAGAAACCGCATGGTTTTCATGAAATGGAAACAATATGGAAAGTACTGATATCATATGTTTTTCCATATGTTTTCATTGGGGTTCCAAATTTGGGAAATTTAGGTTTTCATCCTGTGAAAGCCTCTGCAAATTCTCTGAAATTCTATTTATCCCGTTTGTACTTAACTACTAGATAAATTTTATGGTACAGAAACAAATATTGAACAAATATTTACAATTGTTTTTATTTAGAAAAATTGTCTTTTATTTATTTAATTGATTATCTATTTATTTGTAACTGAATTCCTGTGAGCTTGCTATAACTATGTATTCAATTGTTCTATTCTAAAGATAATTTAAGGATAGTTAGGCAACGGTCATATTAGGAACCTCCAAAACATCAGCGGTGGAATCAGGTGCTTTGGAGGAGTGAGTATCCCCTGCCGACCTGTAGCATCCACCGTGTGCTTCTTGTCATGATCGGTAAATATCGAGAAAATACGTCGTCAAGTCCGTGTATAAATAAATGGCTCTTAAAAATGAGATCCTTCGAAGACCCCTAATGTCGAAGTTTCTAAAGTCTGTATTCTGGAGATTTCAATATGTGGATATCCCTTATCTTCAAATACATGATATATAGTTTTATACCTCTATGCTATTATAAACAGGATACGAAGATCCTGTTCTAGCGAAGTCGTATTTTACGCGGGTTTGTTAAAGCAGCACACGGATCAGAATTTGGCTAATTAACACTTTTTTAATGATATGTGACACTAATAAATCGGAAAAGTCATGGATAAATCTTTTGCTATCATTATATATTCTATAGACTTCAATGGAACTTATACTACAGGAAGCACTACACTACGACATCACTATGTGACGTCTATAGAAAATCTGCCTTATTGAAAAAGTGAACAGTTTAACACTACCCTGGGATAATTAATTTAAATTTATAATAATAGTTTTGTAAAAACATCTCTGTACCATGAAAAGTGCTGCTAGAATCCTCTGTCCTATCACAGAAATAATTAATCAACACTTTCGGACGAAACCTTTCCCAAATTTTTACATATTGTTCATAAGATCGAAAAAAATGTATAAATTCCTGTGAACCATACAATTCTAACAGCGCTTCTAAAAAACAATAGAATAAGAACTTTAGATAGAAACAAAAGTTTCAAAGTATGCGGCGTAATGTTGAACGTTTGCATCTTTTTGTTACGAACGACAGAGGAAAGGCTGATCGGCAAGTAAATACACTGTCTGCTTTTATTGTACGAAAAAATTGTAGAATTTTATTAGAAAACCTTATCGATAAGCCTTATTTCCAAATGAATCACACATGATATTCATTATAAATGCTTTTAAACTCCGACTTCTTGTGTTTGTTTACATGAATTCTAGTAAATTTATGTAAGATTTAAAAAACCTCAGTAATTTTTTCTTGAAAAAGTAGGTGAAAATTAGTATACCACACAATTTCAAAGTTTCCTTGTCGTGGAAACATGCTTCCAAGATGGCAATCTGCATGGAAACCATTAAGACATGTTTCCACGATTTCCTATACCGGGAACCTTAGAGAAAACCACGGATTTATTGTTTCCATATCGGGAATCTACATGAAAACAACTAGGCATTTTTCCACGGTTTCCTTTAAGGGGATATCAAAGGTTGTCTGTTTCCATGTCGGGAATCTGCTTGGAAACCACTATGTGGTTTTCATGAAATGGAAACAATGTGGAAAGTTCTGATATCACGAGTCCCATAAGTTTTCATTGGGGTTCTAAATTTGGGACACCCGGGTTTTCATTTTGTGAATACACAAACCTTTTGCGAGCAATCTGAAATTTCATTTATCCCGTTTTTACTTAATTACTAGATTTACTTTTTGGTACATAAACAAATATTGAACAAATATTTACAACTGTTTTTAATTAGAAAAATTGCCTTTTTTTATTATACTTGGATTCCTGTGAGCTGTACTTACGTATTCAATTGTTCTATTCTGAAGATATTTTAAGGATAGTTTGGCAACGGTCATATCAAATAATCCACCGAACGCAATTGGGACATTTTTCAGAAATGAAAATCAGCAAAAATATTCCTTAACGTACATCAGAAAACACCCTGTTTCAAAAATTTAATTAAAGTAATATTTTGGAGAGCTGGACAAACCGACAAAGGTGGTATTTGTTAGATAGAACTTTGAATTTTCTGGAAGCAAGTTTACCCTTTTCAAATGTGTTACATGTATCCTTTTAAATGAAACATATGGAGATAAGGAACAGCATACAAGATCAAAAATCTATAAAATAATACAAAATAGGAGCAGAGAACACACGGACCTCCAAAACATCAGAGTTGGAATCAGGTGCTTTGGAGGAGTGAGTATCCCCTGCCGACCTGTAGCATCCACTGTGTGCTTCTTGTCATGATCGGTAAATATCGAGAAAATACGTCGTCAATTCAACTTGTCGAATTGTTAATGCAGAAAAGAGAAACTTTTGGGCGAAGAAAAGTCAAATAAATGACAATGTAATTTGAAACGATTCTTGCAACAAATTTTAATGTGATGTTTATATTCCCAACTTTGTATCGCTCAATTTTACTTTTAATTTTAATCAATCACTTGACGTTGTTATCCGACCTTATCAAGCACAACACTGTAGTTTTCTGAGTCCATATCCTCACTCTCTGAAAATTATGACGTAGTATGCAGAAACATGGCGTTATCTTTCTTGCGCATCAAAAAGTCCGTTGACTTTATGCTTTGTCATTTGATAAAGATTATCTTATTGATTTTTGTTATATTTTGTTAATGTAAGGGGGTATATTATAAATTCATCAAAATTAGTGAGTAGAATGTAAGAATTATTTTTTAATTATAATAATTGCATTAATTCGAGTAGATTTCAATCAAACTTTCAATCAAACTACATGTAAGTATTGACATATCTTTAAGAAACTACCATCGAATAATTATTAAAAAAAATTAATTTACATCGATATAAGAAATGTCCAACTCAACGAAAATAAAGATCTTTTAAATCCTTATAAGCACACCACCTTTTGATTTGAATTAGAATTTTATTTTTCTAAAAGAACATATAAGACTTTATTCTGAAAAGATTCTAAGAATATTTCACTTTTAGAACCCCCAAGAGTTATCTGAAGATAATTTTTATCCAATTCTGTTGGACTATATGTACAATGTAATATGAACTTTCAAATATTTTTTCTAAAATATTTGCAAAAGGGGAGCACTAGTTCAAAGTTCTGATTTACTTGAATTACTAATCAAAGTTGTTGTATCTGGTTTAATATGAAAGATTCAGTTTGTGCACAAACATAAAGGTTTTAAACCTGTCCTTATGCGTCTTTGGCTTTATATTTCTTTCATGTTAAATATATCAGTACAACTATCTAAAATAAAAGAAATCCATAAACATACAAGAGGTACTGAAACCGAAACAAATTTTTGTGGGGATTTCACACTTCCAGATTCAGCACTGTAGTGCACAAAAGCTCGATATTCTTCTATTTAACGAGGTTCGCTCCTAAGCTTTTGAGCAGATTTTTGTCATGGCCTCTGTTAAAAATTCTACATAATATTCAAGTTCTTACAATTAACTTGGATTATATAATGTTAATTAAACTATATTCAATTAAGACCCCATGATTAAATTCCATACAGTAAACATTTAGAGAGGAGCTATATTTTTGAGGTGGAAGGTGGCGGAAGGATTTAAAGAAAAAGATTTTTTTTTCAACTTTTGAAGTATTCAGCATTGTTAAGTTAGGATTTATATTTTTCATGCAGGCTGCACACAAAGTAATTTTGTGCAGTGAAATGTTCTTTCTGGTCCTAAATTATAATATATTAACTTGACTGACGTGAATTCTATCATCAAATTTGGTAAATACATCAAATATGCATGAATGTCCCTGAAAAAAACCCCGCCCAGCCCAGTTACTACTTAGAACAATCTAATTGAGAGAATTAATTTTGTGTCACCCGCTTAGGGAAAAGGAAGAGTATGTGCAGTTCGGGGGGGGGGGGGGGGGGGGGATCCCCCTGGATTTGTAGAATTGTAAAATCTATACATGAATATTGAAGCAAATAAAAAATGCCAATATGGAAACAAAAATTTAATTGCTTATTCTTTAATATGTGTATAGAAGATTCTTTTTATATATAATAAATATATAATAAATATTACACTGTAATGATAGTTTATGAGTTTGTACATGCCAAACGTCAAGTCTCCACATGCCCCTGTGTTAAAAATAGTGCCAAGCGACATTTACATGTAATACAATAAGTATTAATAAAATAAACGGGGCAGGACACTTAGAGACGGATAAGAGAGACCCTAGGGAGTTTTAGTATTACATTTTATTGCAAAAGCTCAAAATCTTCTTGAGATTAGACCGGAAAAGAAAGTGTTACACACAGACGGATATTGATTTACGACCTTGAACTTTGACCTTAAAATCAATAGGGGTCTTCCTAAGCTAGGCAACAGGGAGTTGTTGTATAAAAATTTCATTGCAAAAGGTTGAAAGATTCTCGAGATATCGCACTGAAACAAAAGTGTTAACACAGACAAAATTGATGAATTTTCTACCTCAATCTTTTGACCTCAAAATTAATAGGGTTTTTCTTTCTGACATTGGGAGTTGCTATGCAAAGTTTCATCTCAAATGTTCAAAGGGTTCTCGAGATATTGAACGAAAACGAAAGCGTTACAGACAGTCAGAAAGAAGGATGGCCGCATAGACGGACGGACAGACAGACCCAAATTAATATCTCCCACTTTCAGTTAAAGTTGGTGACAATTAGCACTATTTCAGTAATATCTAAAAATTAACACCATAACCCCAACTTTTTACTCCATTTTCTTAATATATAAAATAAATTTAGCCACTCTGCATAGATTTAGAAAAATTATATTACTTTCAAAAGATTTCATTGCTTTCTAAATTTTTAACTCTATTGAAAATAATATCAATGTACCAAATGGAATGATGTAATTGAAAATTTGTTTGAAAATTGCTTATTTAGTAAAATATTGCTTTGTTTTGTTTTGTTTTTTATTTACCCTATGTTGCAACCACTACTGAAAAAATATTTCGATAGTGGTTGAAAGTGCATTTCAATAAAAAACATAGTATGCAACCACTTTTGAAATACGAACTCTATTGAAATAATTATTTCAATGGTTATTGCGGTGGATTTCAATATCAAACATAGGTTGCAACCATTATTGAAATACGACCACTTTTGAAATATTTTTTTCAATAATGTTTTGGTGTGCATTTCAATACCAAGCATAGGTTGCAACCACTGTAGAAACACTGTTCACTGTTGAAATGAATATTTCAACAGTGATTAACATATAGATTTGAAAAGTGATTGAAATATTGATTTCAGTTATAAGGCTTTAAACAACGATTCCAATTGATATTAAAATAATCAATAGTTGCTGACAATATTTTCAATACAAAAACCACATTGCAAGCTCTATAGAAGTACCCCAAATATTAAAACAAATATAAGGATGAAATTCACATTCTGTTTTCTAACACAATAAAATAATTCATTGTTTAAAATATGATAATTAAATATGTTTTGTTTTACTTTTTTGTAGAAATTTCAATTAATACACGGACACTTTTTAGTATACTGACATACCTATAATTCAAACATGTTTGCAAATGTTATTATGATAAGCAAGCTCCCGATGAATCGGCATGAATCGGCGAAAACCAACAGACAATTGCAATCAATGTTAGCATCTATTTGTGTATACAAAATAGATGCCTTTATTTTACGAGAAAAGTATATTTGAAGGGACCTATATACTAGTTTATAGGTCCCAAGTATTTGTTATTTGAACGTTGGCCTGTAAGGGTCGGGTTTGGTTGACACATCAAGTGTTGTATATAAAAGGTCGGGTTTGTTCTTCACATTCCTTTCTCCTTAACTTTTCAAAGGTAAAGACGCATAACAATTGCTTGCAAAAAAGAACATGAAATGTTGTTTTGTAACTTTAAAAAATCGTATAATTTTCCATTTATGCATTATTCTGAACTATTTTAACGCTTTTATTACTAATGATGTGCATTAATTATGACGGATGAGATTGGATTCAAACATTTTACAAAGCAGACGACGTTCACGTGGTTATACTAAAAAAATCGTTTACTGATACCTTTGTATTGTTTTACAGTGATGTAATGTTGGTTATTAACATTGATAACTTTCCTTTTGTTTCATACTGCTTCGAAACCCGGCAAATGCAAACTAGAATAGGTCCTATGCATGTGAACAGTAATAAGGAAACTCGGTCGGAGCTTCTCGTGGACATGGACCCAAATACAAGACTACAAGTCAAAGAAAAGCATCGAAAATTATCTTTAAATTGTTTTGAAAACCAGACATTGAATATAAGTATCACCACAGATTCACAGTCTAGTATAACAGGTACATCAAACACCTTTGTATTGCATTAATTAGTTGAATGTGTATACATGCTATGTATACTTGAATTGTCTTTTCCACTGTGGATTGACACCAAATTATAGATAATGTCTGCCAGCATAGCTTTTGATGTTGCTTCTATAACTATTTGTTTACCAAATGTTAACTTTCAAGATTAGAGGGAGAAATTAAAAAATGACTTTGAAAAAGAATT
The DNA here is from genome assembly GCF_032062105.1 of Saccostrea cuccullata. Classification (NCBI taxonomy): domain Eukaryota; kingdom Metazoa; phylum Mollusca; class Bivalvia; order Ostreida; family Ostreidae; genus Saccostrea; species Saccostrea cuccullata. The sequence continues at coordinate 48,207 of NW_026937464.1, read as the reverse complement.
TTAAAGGAGAAGAGGGGGGCTAACTGGAAAAAACTAAGTACCAGAAATCAAGCGGAAAACAAAATGAAATTAAATAAATTAACAACCAGTAAATCATACAAATTAGGTTGCAATAAAATAATCTCCCAAAATATCTGCAGATCTACATTAAAATCTTAAAATTGAACATTGATATCTCTCAAAATAAGGACTTGCAGTTGCCTGAATTTTGTTTAAAACTACGGTCAAAATAACCCAATAGATTGTTTTGAGATGCTATTGTAATGTTTGGTGCAGATAATACAGCAGCTTAATTTTTTCATATGTAACGTAAGAAGAATGCAGACCCATTGCACATTTTCATAAAATTTTTATTTGTGAGATTATATTTAATATTTTTTATAGATAAATCAGGTATGTTATGTAAACAAATACAACGTTTTGTTTGATTGTAGGAATAGAACTTGGTGAGCCTTTTTAAAGGTACTTGGACACAGATTTGAAGTCAATATTTTCTCTATAATATTACGACTTACATATTTTAATAGCATTTCACACAAAAATTAATTAAAAATCTTATTTCATTTAAAAGTTATTAAAACTTCAAATTTTTTGGCGGGTTTGATTGACACATCCTTGCACTTTCACAAATTTTATTCTTAATCCTTAGGAAAAGTTGCAATCTTGTTGTGTATTAATGAGAAATATTAAAACTTTTATCCAGAAAAATAATTTTATTCATAGTAGAAATGTTAGAAAAGCAAAACTCCTTCACAAGTATCGTCATTTTGAACTAAGAGTTGCGTAAAGAGTTTAGCAAATAGAGCACACTCGTGTTATGTACACAGTTTTTGTAAAAGGGCACAAGTTCTGTTATTGTTGATGTTTACAATTCACCGGGTGCATTCAATCGTCACAGTCTGCTTACCACAACTGCACGGACTGACAATATATTGTGTGTTTGTTTTGCTTACACAAAGAGATTGCCACTTTTCCTAAGGATTAAGAATAGAATTAATTTGTGAAAGTGCAAGGATGTGTCAATCAAACCCGCCAAAAAATTTGAAATTTTAATATCTTTTATATGAAATAAGATTTTTAATTAATTTTTGTGTGAAATGCTATTAAAATATATAAGTCGTAATATCTAAGTACCTTTAATCCAAGGCATAATGGACATTTGCGAAAGAGCGTACAGCGAACAGCGGACTTCGGACTTCAGACATTTAAAGGCGGACTTTTCTAAGGGAGCGGTTAAAAAAATTCAAAAAATATAAATTTATACTAGTAACAAATTATCTGAAAATGTATAGGCCTCTGATAACTATGAAAAATTTAAATCGAAGAATTTTGAAATTCGTTTTTCTGAATGGTTTAATTAGAAAGTTTGCAAAGAATTTATTTGTGAACATAGAATTGTCTCGAAATAAGGAGTCATATTTTAGTATATATTATTGAATTGAAAAGTATCATATATGAACTATAAACAACTACATGTACAATCTCAGAAAATGAATTGTACAGAAGGTATATTTCAACTTCAGATACAACTTTCGATCAATGCGAAGCACTGTAAATAAAATTTATTAAATAAGGGATGTTTTACGCCCTGCATGCACAAACTTGGGTCATATATTACTTGCATTATACGTTTCAATTCCCATTTGATTGCCCATTTTTCGTTGGAAAATGAATTGAATAGAAAGCATTAACTTTGTCAAAACTTTAATTTAATATTTTACTGTATAAAAAATTAAAAACTTATACTAAATTAGACTAATTTAAATACAGTGGAAAATTTAGAAACCAAGCTTAATGACATTAAATAAAAGCTGTCTCTCAAAGATAAAAAAAATAGTTTGTTTGTTTTATTTTTCTATTTATTTTTTTATTATTATTATTTTTTTTTTTTTTTACATTTTGTTGAATATTGAAGAAAAGAAATGTTAAAAGTACTAAAAGATTAATGTTTCCAGTTATTTGATATATAAAATATGTACTGAATAGGCACATCGATTTTGAAAATTTGTGGGTTGTGGGGCTGTACAATTTACCTGAAAAATGTTTGACAAACAGAAAAAGGAGAATACTTAGTATTCTAAATTCGAAAATGTCATCCCCAGGGAGGGGAGTGTATGTGCCGAAAGGAAGGGGGGTTGATAATTCTCAACTTTTAGATGAATTTGCATAGAACAGTTTCACTGCCTATATATACAAGTACTGTACAAAAAAAATGTGCTTGTGGGAGGGTGGGATCAACTGGCTTTTTAATTAAACTATTGTACCCTAATTTTATTAAGCCGAATTAGATTTTGAATTCTGATACTAAGTCTGTACGAGGGGTTATCAAAAAGTTCGTGGACTAGCGTCATAAAATTAAAACCGCTTTAGGCACATCAATGAATTTTAGAATATGTAGTTAGCATAATCTTTTCTATCTAAAGAATAAACCATAAATCATAAATTTTATTTTTTAATAAATTAGTAATGTTTTTGTAAGCAATGGTATGTCCAGGCGGCGCAACCTCGAAAACGACGTTTTAACGATCTATGTGTAACTGAGAAAAACTCTTTTGATATGAGTATTTGACATCCAAAATTCCCGTTAATTCAGGTATGTGTCGGGACACAATTGTTCCATAAAATATGAAATTTTCACTTCAATATGGAAGTTCTATGAGATTTGATCGTAAATTTTACACGGAATGTCCAAACAAATGAGGCCTTGAAAATGACGTCAAAAGGGGGGAGGGGTTTCCGTTTCCAACATTCTATAAAGTTTTGCTCCTGAAAAATCTGGTATAGAACTAAAATATGTTGAAACTGGCTACAGAGGAATAATATACATCCAGAGTACTTGTCTTTTAATGTCAAAAAAGATTCAGAGAAAAAAAGGATACGCAGTTAATGTCGATTTGCAGTCAAGGTGTGAAAAATCAATCACGTCAAAAAAGACGTTGATCATGCTTTGTAGACGAATTGAACTCCAAAAAGCAAAATATGCCGGCATAATCAAGCGCGGATCTCTCCCAGTGTATTAATCCATTTGGAATATTATATTCATTGAAGACCACCGTTCATGACATTGTAGAGTCATATAAACAAGGCGGGTTTGAGTCCTTACTCCCCTCCAGGGAATCTCATCAAAAAAGTGTATGATGTAGAAGAAGCGGACATTGAAAAAAACAATGACGTTATCGGACGTCATGAAAATAAATGACGACAGCGCTGGGTGATCATATAATGTAGTTTATATTTTGTAATAATTTGGCAAATAATGAACGTATCGGGCTAAAATTTTCAACATTTCATTATTTTTTGTTGTTTTATGTTCCATATAAATTTTGAAAGCACAGACTACATAGTACTAATTTTATAGCCTCAGTCCACGAACTTTTTGATAACCCCTCGTATATAAGCCCTGCTTATTGAAATGGATTGAACTAGGTAATTGAAATTGGTATAAATCTGAGAAAGCTGAGTAGATCTGGAATCTGCATCATTTTTCCAGCAAGTCAAATGTACATCACTCTTTACTTATTTTAAATTCGATATACATTAGGGTACATCCTTTTTCGTTTCTTTTTCGGAGGGGATGGAGGTAAAACAGGCATATAGAAAACAATTTTTAAAACTGAAAAATCGTGAAAGTAAAATATTAATAATAAAATTCAAAAGGTATAAAGAATAATTAAACAAAGAAGTTTATACAGAGAAAAGGAAAATACATTTTCGATGCGAGTTCCGATTCCAAAGAGACTGACTGAAACATAAAAGTAATCCAAGTGTTCCTCATTTCCTATTTATAAATGTCGCAGAAGTATGTTTTTTATTGATAACCATGATGTCAAATGCCATTGCATTGTTAATAAACGTAAAGGTGATTTATAAATTCTGCACTTTGAGATGCTCCCCTTTATTCAAAGTCCGAAGTCTGAAGTCTGTTGTACACTGTACGCTATTCCGCAAATGTCCATTAGGCATTACTTACAACATGGCTAAGAACTATTAGGCTTAAGGCATTATTTAAAATATGGCTCAGAACAATTAGGCATTAATGACAACCTGGCTGAAAACTACTAGGCATTACTTACAACATGGCTCTATGTGGCTCAAACTATTTTGCATTACATGCAACATTGCTAAGAACAATTAGGCATTAGTTACAACATAGCTGAAAGCTACTAGGCATAACTTACATCATCGCTCAACCTGGCTCAAAACTATTGGGAATTACTTACAACATGGCTCAGAACAATGAGGCAGTAGTTACAACATAGCTGAAAACTACTAGGCATAACTTACAACATGGCTCAACCTGGCTCAGAACTATTAGGTATTACTTACAACATGGCTCAGAATTACCAGGCATTACTTACAACATGACTCAGAACTGTTAGGCATTTCAATATCGCGCAAAACTATTTGGCAATAATGCCAACATTTTTCAAGCTAACATAGTATATATCTCAAGTTTGTGATGAATGTAAATAAATTGGAGAATGAAGTACATATCTTTTCCAGAGTAGAGTTTTGTTATAGTTATTTAAATGCACCCAATTTTCCTTGCGTTTAGTTCTTTGTATTCATGAAATATTACTATCTAATGTTGTGAAAGCCCTGATATTTTTAAGGCAAGTATAAGATCAGTTGCATATCATAAATGTTTATAGATTTACACTGAAATTGGGCATCCTAGTCATTATAGATAACTTTAAGAAGGAAAGCGATCTAAATTTAGGGTTGGGGAGCAATGATCCTCTGGAAAGTGCCTTTTTCAATTCTGTATTTTAGGAACTTTTTCATCATTTATTTCATTGCTAGCTATTAAATTGGAAACAAAATGGTCATTGAAATATAGTAATACAAAGGTAAAATGAGGAAGGGTGGACATGTTCATTGTTAAACAACATAATTATTAATGTATCAATTCACATTAATTTTTTGAATGAAAAAAAAAACAAACTTATATATCACCATAAACCACCTATTGTCTAAGACTGGAATTACTAGGATAGCTTTGTTTTGATCCAATAAAGTGGAAATGAAAGGTTGGAAATTGCAATATGTAGTCCAAGAAGTGTCAAGAATGTTTTCTTATCATTTATAAATGAATATATTTTGGTTTTTAATAATTAAAGCAAAAGAGAAATACAGTCAAATCTCATTTTCTTAAACTTTTGGGATCAGGAAAACCTTTCAGTAGAGATATTGGATATTTGAGATGTAGGTAAACATGACTTTCCAGATCAGTTCAAGTTACTTAAGATAACAGTGTTGGAAGTACCAAGTTAAATTACAATTACTTCTAGAATCTGAGTAAACTTATAGGACATGCAACAGAATGTATGTTGCAAATCAAATATATGGTCTTATTTAAACTATTTGGCTATATTTACACACAAGAAGTGGCCTAATTAGGCAAGTTCCTTAAATCCCTAACAATGTATCAATTATTTTTCGGAAGAGTTCTCACAGGAAGTTTATATGTTTTTCGAATTTTATACAGATTGCTCAACCTTAAATGTGCATTTGGCTTAATTTTTAAGATGTTCGGGCTAAAGTTCCTATTAAAGTTCCTCACAGGGTGCTTATGCTTTGTAATTTTGTTCTTATTATGCGGATTTTAAAACTTAAGAATGTGCATTGTCCCTTGGGCTTGCATTTAAAACGAGTTTCACTAAGTGTATGTTTTTAATCAAAATACTATTAAGAGGAATCAAGTACATATTGATAGCAGTACATGTAATATGTGTATTCAGGCTCATTGCATAAATAAAATAGTTCCGTTTGATGTAATTAATAATCAAACATTTAAACATTATAGAATTTTAGACTTTGCTACGCATTTTGGGCTACAAAGTGGAACAATGTGGTCATATAGAGCTGTAGAGCTCAGATGCGCATACATATATTACAGGCATTAATAATATTTATTAAAAGATCTATGTAGGAGGGAAGGGACGTAGTCAAGTATATTTAGCACATAAATAAGATTAGTCGAGTACACTAGTATTGCAAGCATGGGTAATGAAATTGCAGCTAAAAACTCCTAGTTGAAAATGGCATCAATAAAGTGCCAAATATCTTCATACCAGCTTAACTGGTAAGTATGATATACAAACTGGAATACTAGTAAATTTGTTACATGTATCAGGTAATGTATTTTTTGTAGGAATATCATTAAACAAGACCAGTATGCTTCCAATATGATACTATTGTCTTTTACAGGCATTTGTAACCATCAATAACCATCAATAAGTAGTGTTATACCTTCTTGTAATTAAATATGATTTTAAATTTATTTTGCTCTGCTTAAATTGGCTAATTAGAGAGTGAATGTGTCGCCTTCGGAGATATGAAATTTGGTTTTTTCAAACAGCAGGACATGGCTTTCCAAGTGATTTTTAAACAGAAATTCTGATATAGGTAGTTCTCTTGCGTGAAACTCCCCCTATTTGGTTTTTAAAAAAACCCAGATCTTTAATTTTGATTAATTACAACCATTTATATCTAATTTGCCTTGAATATTGGAGAAACGAAAAACAGGGGTGGTTTAGACCATTGCAAGGTTGCTCAGACATTTCAGAAGGAATTAATAGACAGGTAAGTTTTTACAAGACCAAAGCTTTATTAGGCATTGAGGAATTAGGTAAAATACATCACATTTGGTAAGGTTTGATTGTCATATGTGTTGTAAAACCTTTTCTAAATTAAGGGAAATTCAAAATACTTTATTCTAAGTTTGCTGAAGGACTTGCACATCTAGGAATCAAGATGTGTGCAAGTATCTACCGGGGAAGGGGGGGTCTTGGCAGGCAGTATTGGTCGTGGAACAGTTGACTTGCTTTGCTTCCCCCAATGTGTGGAGTGACTGCAAGCAGTGCCAACTTGCAGCCATGTTGTGTCTGCGCACACCAAGTCAACTGATAACTGAATATTTGTGTGAAACTTGTAATAAACTGTCACCTTGTTGAAATGCTAATGCTAGTGTAAACTCAGCTAATAAGCTTACTCTTGGTGACAGTAATATATACTTTAGAGCTGTACTTCATTGTACAGGTTTGAAATATGAAAAAATGTTGATATTTGAAGTTTGAGATGTTTGATCTATGAAGTTTGAGATATTAATGATAGATGATATACAAGATTTGATAAAAATAAGTTGATATGCGTGATATTGGGAATCTGAGATATGACTTATTGATTGGTTGATTGATTGATTTGAACCGTTTGTACGTGTGCTGACCCTCAGCGGTTAACTCGGGACAGTTAGAAACAAGCTAATTCAGAGAATTTGTGTCCCCGCTTAAGGTAAAAGTAAAACATGCGCAGTTCGGGGGGAGGGAGGGGGTGAGAGTTGGATCCCCCCTGACTGAATTTATAGAATTATTAAATGTATACATGCATGTATACTGAAGCAAATAAAATATACCATTATGGATATAAAGATTTAATTGCTGATTCTTTATTATGTGTATAGAAGATTCTTTTTATATGGAATATCTATCACACTGTAATGATGATTTTATGAGTTTGTATAAACCAGACCTCGAAAAAGTTCTAATAGATGTAATAAGAACATAAAGTCCGCCGAGAACATGTTTTATACGCAATAACTCTCCTCATGCCCCTGTGCTATAAATAGCGACATGTAATACTATAAATACTAATAAAACAAACGGAGCGGGGCACTTTGAGAGGGGTGAGAGAGGTCTTGGGAGTTTTGGTATAAAATTACATTGAATAAGCTCAAAATCTTCCAGAAATATCGCCCGGAAATGATAGTGTTACACACAGACATAATGTGTAAATTTACGACCTTGAACTTTGACCTTTTGACCTCAAAATCAATAAGGTTCTTTGATAGTCCATCGGGATTTGCTGTGCTAAATTTCATCGCAAAAGCTCAAAGGGTTCTTGAGATATGTGTGGAAACGAAAGCGTTACAGACAGACAGAAAGACGGACGGACGGACAGACGGACGGACGGACAAACCCAAATTAATATCCCCCACTTTTCAAGCGGTGGACAAAAAGAAACACACATTGTTGATGTTTGAATTTGGTGGGTTTGCCCAATTGAAATGGCGTCCCACAATTTAGTATTGTGCCACGGCCAATACTCGCCATAATAAATATTAAGTAAAAATTTTATGTTGAGTTTTATGTCATTTTTCTCTGTATAAATAAATGCAATTTTGAAAAAAAAAATCATATAAAGTTCATTTCTTTCATTGACTTTCAAAGAAAAGGATCATAAATACATTTAAATATAGAAATTAGAATATCTAGACTACTATGAAATGAAAGAAGAAGACTTATAATTTTGTGTACAAACTTTCTGATGAAAATGTAGATATTTTTAATAAAAAGAATTTATAATAGAACGAAATTGTCGCTCTTATTCATGGGATTACCTACACTACAAATACGGATAGTAAAGCTAACATCTAATTAATTGCCTTAATTATCGGTGTATTAACGTTAATGACATAGATGGGCTCAGAAATACTTTAATGAAAATTGAATTTTAAAAGGGTGGATGGACTTGCAATAAAAATATACGTTCAAAATTTATGAAAGAGACTCTTCTCAGAAACAGAGAGAACCGTTCTTCTCATGTCTACGATCCAATATATTTACACACATGTATGTTTGCTGACCCTCCGCGGTTAACCCGGGACGGTAAAAAAAAAGAAACACACATTGTTGATGTTTGAATTTGGTGGTTCGCCCAACTGAAATGGCGTCCCACAATTTTGTATTGTGCCACGGCCAATACTCGCCACAATAAATAATTAAAAATTCTATGTTGAGTTTTGTGTCATTTTTCTCTGTATGAATAATAGCATCTATTTGTGTATACAAAATAGATGCCTTTATTTTACGAGAAAAGTACATTTGAAGGAACCTATATACTTGTTTATAGGTCCCAAGTATTTGTTATTTTAACGTTGGCTTTTAAGGGTCGGGTTTGGTTGACACATCAAGTGTTGTATATAAAAGGTCGGGTTTGTTCTTCACATTCCTTTCTCCTTAACTTTTCAAAGGTAAAGACGCACAAGTAGAGCTTTTTAAAAAAGCTTACCGTCTTTAGCAACAATCTTAAACAGTAAACTGATCTACACCTATCAGGCTGTATAATTCTTTTGAATTTCTTGATTTTGTATTTCTACATTAGCTTTTTACTGGCATTAGCCCTACCACGGTTGTCGCTCGGTCATCTCCGTAAACTGGCCGAGAGCTTTCCATTCCCTTCTTCAAACAAGAAAGGGGAAAAGAATAATAACAAATTGTACAGCCTGCAAGCAATAAAAATAATATTTTATTTATAATTAAATTAAAGAGACTTTTTGATTTATTGTTATAAAAAATATGTTATTTTAAGAATTAATTACTGCTGATTTTGTTGTTCGTTTTGTCATTTTTTTAAGATTGAAAATCTTGCAAAATTGTTAAGTCGTACGAAAATTAGATATTCAGAAAGTTATCTCCCTTGCCTTAAACAGCATTTCAACCAATGAAATAATTGAAAATTTTCTCATCATGCAATTTCTACCAATCACAAAAGAGAGGAAGTGCATAGTCCGAAGACTGTAAAAAACTTCAACTATACAATACCGTCTTCCAAGGAAGACGGTAATAACAATTGCGTGCAAAAAAAACATGAAATGCTGTTTCTAACTTTAAAAACCCGCCCTCCCACTACCTTTTTTAGAATGATCCATTTTCTCTGAGTGAATAATGATATTCTGCTGTTTGGTTTTTTGCTTTATTTTGCAGTGAAACAGCTTTGATCTGCAAGTCCGAGATGAATACCTTATACCCACAGAAAAAAAAATATCCTGGTGCTGTCTAAGGAGAAGTTAAAGTGAAAAATCTACCACATGATGCCCACATCAAGTCCATTGGCAGCTTTAAGGATTGTGCTAAACGTGCATTAAACTGTCTCTGTGCAATATGCGTACCGAATAGTGTTGCAATATTGTATAACTTACTATCGTTTATAAAATCGAATCGGCAGCATATAGTCGATTATAGGATTGATAGTTTGAACTAAAAGAAACCATCGTGGCACTTTTTTAAGAAGTCATTAGTGTGAAGCGTCTGCGCACACCAAGTCAACTGATAACTGAATGTTTGAGTGAAACTTGTAATAAACTGTCACCTTGTTGAAATACTAATGCTAGTGTAAATTCAGCTAATAAGCTTACTCTTGGTGACAGTAATATATACTTAAGAGCTGTACTACATTGTACAGGTTTGAAATATGAAAAAATGTTGATATTTGAAGTTTGAGATGTTTGATCTATGAAGTTTGAGATATTAATGATATATGATATACGAGATTTGATACAATAAGTTGATATGCTTGATATTGGGAATTTGAAATATGACTTATTGATTGGTTGATTGATTGATTTGAACAGTTTGTACGTGTGCTGACCCTCAGCGGTTAACCCAGGACAGTTACGAAAAAGAAACACACATTGTTGTTGTTTGAATTTGGTGGGTTCGCCCAATTGAAATGGCGTCCCACAATTTGGTATTGTGCCACGGCCAATACTCGCCACAATAAATAAGTAAAAATTCGATATCGAGTTTTGTGTCATTTTTCTCTGTATAAATAAATGCAATTTTGAAAAATAGATTATATAAAGTTCATTTCTTTCATTGATTTTCAAAGAAAAGGATCATAAATACGTTTAGATATAGAAATTAGAATATCTAGACTACTATGAAATGAAGGAAGAAGATTTATAATTTTGTGTACAAATTTCTGGTGAAAAAATAGATATTTCTAATAAAAAGAATTTAGAATAGAACGAAATTGTCGCTCTTATTCTTGGGATTACCTACACTACAAATATGGACAGTAAAGCCAACATCTAATTAATTGCCTTAATTGTGGGTGTATTAACGTCAATGGCATAGATGGTCTCAGACATACTTTAATGAAAATTGAATTTTAAAAGGATGGATGGACTTGCAATAAAAATATCCGTTCAAAATTTATGAAAGAGACTCTTCGCAGAAACAGAGAGGACCGTCCTTCTCATGTCTACGATCCAATATATGTACACAGATCCCCTGCGTATTTTGCTTTTAATATCAATACGTGTGCAGTCCTTTAACTAGCTGAAATATTGTAGCCCTTTCCTTTTTTCAATCTGATGTTTTCTGGAGAGGGTTAAAATGCCACAGCATCTCTATATCTGTAATGGTGCAGATATTTTTTTAAATACGAGCGATTGCGGCCAAAATAAATATTTTTACACTCAACTTACTTGTACTTCTAAAAGACGAAATTTTTATTCACTGTCAACAATATAGCCTGACAAACGCGAAAACCAGATAAGATAAATCTGCTTGATTACCAGTCGCTCTCATCAGAAGCCATGACAGTCCTCGCCTGATGCACTGAGACTTGTGCATGAAAATAATAATTACTCAGTAAAGTAGAGACTAAATAGTTGTGCTGTATAGCAGCACTAAACATTGATAAATAAAACTATTTCATGTGACATTTTTTTCGTAAACAGCGATATTTATACCAAGGACTCACTCGGATGTGTCGGTCGACAATCATGCTTTATTTTCTATGGCACCTGATCCAATCTCTTGTTTTTCAGGGCTCGGTGATGTTCCCCTTGCTCACGATCTGCATTCTTTACTGGATTTATAAGATTAAGCACTATTAGTATTCGTTATTTTCAATCGTTACACTACAGAATAAATATATTGTTAAATCTATAGATACCTTTATATTTAGTACACTTCCTTCTGGTGAGATAAAATTTGATTACACTTGAATCTAATATTTGTCGTTTTCTGACAACTCCAAAAATCCAGTTCTTATTAAAATTATAGGCACTTTCACTGTATCATTTAATTTTTTTACAGCTGTACAGTGAATGTCGGCCTTCCGATGAAGTGAGAGTTTGATAATGCTAAAAATTACACGTATATGTACAATATTTATTAAAATTATATTCAAAGTTCCAAGTACGGATTGTTTTCTGAGAACTCCAGTGAGTCATCAATGGTTACAGATACTTATTATGAAATCCACCTTTGATTGGGTATACACTGCACAATACATCTCCCGTAGAGTCAAACTGTTACGATCGTATTTGAGATAATTATGCAAAAGGGGTACAAGTTCAAAGCAAACAGGCAATGTTGTGTCATAATTCGATCTGAGATGAGATTCTGGATTCCGTATGCACACAGCCATAAAGGTTCAATACCTATCTTAAAGCCCCTGTGGTTTTAAAACTCTTTCAAGGTAAATAAGTCTTGACACAGATCTCAAGGCAAGAATTTTTCCATAAAAATACCTGAAGGTTATCCAAATACCGAAACTGAAACAGATTTTCTGTGGTTTTTTTAACACTTTCAGATTCTGTGTGATTTGTGCATGACAACATTCAACTTTTATGTACATGTATGCAATGATTTTGTATAAGATTACAATTCAATATTCTTCTATTTAAAGAGATTTATCACGTTTCCACTTCAGACGGAGTATATCATTAATTCACGTAATATCTTGTCTTGCGTTATAACATATTGAACAATTTAATTGGAATTAAACTCCTTATTCAACATGGATGTGTTAAGTCTGTTGCTTATTTTAATTATTACTGTTGAAAGAATAGGCTGTTTGCAAATCAATAATGCAGAAGTGGATTTGCTCTACTGGAAAAACTCTACTGAAAACACCAAACACGTAGATTACAGAATGAAAATCTCGGAAAACTGTTCCGTTAGTCCTGTCTCAGATTTCGTACGTCATGATATTAAACAGAAACTAGACTCTGGAGCAAAATTGATATACATGAAGCTTAACTTCATTAATCATACTGGAACCTTGCCAGGAGAAATGGAATCTGATATTTATAAACTATTTCATTGGGAGAGAACAACAGGTCGCCATGGACAAGGCTTATTATTTTTGAAGACAGGCTTTGAAGTATTTTCGCTTTCAACTTTAACCTTCGGCACAGACACCATGGAGATTGAATTACAGGAAGACCCTATAGGATGCTTGTTACAAAGGAATGTAAAAGAAATAGAAATAAACATCAGACGAATTCTCTTAAATGATTTCCAGGAAATCTCTCCAGACGGTTCGGGTGGTAGCTTGAATGGAAATGAAAACGTGTGTAACATGCACATTAAAAATGTTTACGGTCGTGCTGTTTACTACCATGTCTGTTGTTATAAAACTATGCATGATGACATTGAATGCGAAGAACTGATACAGGACATATGGGTACAGATTTTATTTTACTGTATATATCTTATGAACTTTATAGCAATCATGTTTTGTCCATATCTTATACCTAAATCTTTATACAATATCAAGTATAAAACTACTGTTTACAATGTGAGCTTTACTGAAAGAACACAAAAGGGAAGAATACAAATTTTGAAACAATCTAATCCACAGAATACAGACTATTTAGACATCAATAAACTGTTAACAATGAAGAAATTTAAAGAGCGTGTAACTGATATGAGGGAAAATGTTCCAAATCTACTCGTAATTTCAGAACTGTGGTTACGCGTGAGACCTCATCGGTTAATTCCACCAAATGATGTTCCTGTTGGTATTCTTGAGTCTCTCTATAACTCAATATTTCGTTGCAAAATTCGTGAAACAGAATCTTGTTCAAAATGCTGTGAGAGTAGTATGTGTGGACCATTGGTAAATCTATGCCCAAATTCGAAAGAAAAGACATGGCATTGTTGTTTAAAATTGCTAATGTCCTTTGTCAAGTTTCTGCTGATCATAACTCCATGGATTATCAGAATTATCATCTTTTACGAATTTGAAAATGCAGAGTTTGAAACAAAGGAAAAAGAAGCGCAAAAACGAAATTTGGAGCCTCACTATGCATATTTTCCCGGAAGCTTAGTAAGCTTTCTTTCGCCCTTTCATGTTTTGTTTATAGTTTGTTATGTTGTCGTAGGCATAGCCCTGATGCTGTACAAAACTTTAGGTTTTTCTCGCAATATTGAAGGAAAGGGATTAATTATGTGGGAGATTGAACAAAATATAGAAACCATTGTCCGGAAGTGTTTCAGTGATATGAATGAATATTCATTCAAAGATGCATTTGGATGGACTACGCAGATCCTTCTATATCCATTTGAAAAGTATGGAATTTTAGCTTTTCTTTTCTTTGGAATATACTGGGCTGTTTTAATACCTGTTTGCATTATCGTTTTGTGCTTTTATTGTTTTCCAACCCTTAATATCTTCCTGCGTCTAATTTTTCATCTGCTTTTAATCTTGTTTCCAAAAACTAGACTCCCTAAATGTTTATTGAGAAGAAATAATACCTTCTGGCGAAATCAAGAAATCGCATGTTTGCCTCCTCATTCAACTCGATGTTTCCATTTTTTCCAATTTATAACCGTTCTGTTGTGTTTGTTAGCGATGGTATCTAGTGTTATCTTGGCAGTAGAACTCTTTGTGTTTTTCCTTGAGATAATTGTGTACACTCTGATCGGCATTATTTTAAATGCTTCTCAAACGCTTAAGTTTGTGTCATTATTTTTCATGCTTTTTTTGTATGCAAGAGACTGTTTTGGTGGTGTGTCTAAGAAATATCAACTTTTTAACCAAGCTATCAATAAGGCTCTTTTGGAAAAAGCCAGAAATGAAGTTAACGCCATTGCTTGGCAGTCAGCAGATGAACAACAAAATACGGCTTTCGAGATAAAAGTGGATGACCATGGATCCGATGAAACATGCATTGGTCAGGAATATTTTGTATCCGATGGAATACTAAAAACAAAAAATTGACCGAGTTCTTCTGTTTTTGGATAATGAGGACAGGTCATTAATATCTCGTGATTTCTTTTTCAAAGTAGCGTACATGAAGCATAAGGGTTGCCCCGGAAGTCTTTCTAAAAATCTATGTCAGGCACTCCGTCAGTTTTGTATTATAATTCTATTTCTTTTATTTGTGATGGTTGTTGTGATGGCGTTTGGAAATGAGTATTCAAT
The DNA here is from genome assembly GCF_032062105.1 of Saccostrea cuccullata. NCBI lineage: Eukaryota > Metazoa > Mollusca > Bivalvia > Ostreida > Ostreidae > Saccostrea > Saccostrea cuccullata. Next base: position 33,204 of record NW_026937464.1, on the reverse strand, counting down.
ATCAGGTTTTAATCAGATGTTGGCAACATTAGCCGGTGGATTTTTACCATGGATTTTTAGAAACATCCTGTTTAAGCCTCCGAATGAATTGGAACTTGACATCAGTAGTGTCTCCTTTAGCAATTTATTGAATGAGATCATTCGTAACTATAGGGAGATCTGGCCTGTTGCTGATATTGATTTTGTCGAGGAGCAAAATTATGAAGATGCTAGAAATGAACATTCACATGATGTCAGGAATGAATCCGACGGCGAAATTATAAATGAAGAAGACCCTACCAGTAATGAATCTTCTCATGATGTCAGAACTCATTCCAACGGCGAAATCATAATCAAAACGTACGAACAAGAGCACTGGAGTAATGAAATTGAGATGCTTTAAATGCGAAGTTGAGGGATTTATTTTATTGTCACAATGTCACATTTTCAATTAAATATGCTGCTATCAATAATATGTTTTTGGAAGAAATTTGATAACTTTTTATTGTTTTATTATTATTTTTTTCTTTACAATTTTTTAAAAAGTGAAATAGATGCCCTGAGTACGATCAGTTTGTTAACCAAAGTACAGGGTGTCCCAGAATGCATGATACCATTTCATTAAAAAATGCACTATAAACATAGCATATACTGTCCAATTTAATTCACAAAATTTTATGGACAATGAAAAGAACACAACAAAATGAGTTCACTTTGAAAAATGCTATTGTTTTTAATAAATGTACTCTAAATGACGTCCAATCATGGTAATGATCATGCCTAGACAGTGCAAAAATTCCAAACTTAAGGCAACAATGCATTTGTCTTTAATTATAAATTAGATTCTCGTTGGATATATACCTTTTTAGATAAATTAAAGATTTAGATTTGGGTTTAGTAACAATACTACATGGAGTATCTTAAGACTGGATTTGTTAATTACAGTTTTGAAATGAGGGTACCCAGATTAATTGGTAAATCAATTTTGCTTCAAATGCAATTTTTAGCATTTTTTTACGTAATTATGTGGCTACATTGCTCCAACTATGCGAAAATTTTAAAATGAAATTATTTGTTGCTAAAAATTGTATTTACTTGATTACTTAATGAGACAAATTTCAAAGAAATTGGGCAAGACCTGCGTTTCTGACGATAATTTAAATTGGTCTAATATATTCTGGGACACCCTGTAGGATACTGATAGACAGGTTCAAGTTACAGATCTAGAAATATCAGCCTGGTTTAAAGCCATTTTGTAAACTATATGTTTGTTATAGAGATATTGTTAGCAAATATAACATTATATTAAGGCTTACGTGTTTCATACCAATATTAAGTTGTTCAGGTTTTATACTTAATTTGTGTACGGATTATTCTGCCTACCTGATCAATACACTGGATTCACAATGGGGTTGACCGGTCAACTGGAGAATGTTACTTCCTCTAAGCACCCGATCCCATCTTTCTAGGGGTCTGATCGCCATTATTTTGAATGCTTCTCAAACGCTTAAGTTTGTTCATTATTTTTCCTGCTTTTTTGTATGTTTTATACCGTATTCACAAATTTATTTAGTTTGTAGGGTTTTTTTTTGGTTAGATCAATTATTATTCGTTAGATTCACCTTGTAATGTACGGTATTAAAGGCCTTTCTAGATAAAGTTAAACTCCGACTATATACATGGTAACTAAGTTGTTCTAGATATAAAAAAATAAAGTTAATTCACTACTGAACATTTGTTTGTAGTGTAAGTACTTGTCAGTTGTAAGAAGTATTTTTGTATAGTAAATGAAAACATGCTCCAAGAAGAGTATGTACATGTATCTCTAGTGTGCTCTCTCTTTTTAAACTACTAGTGTGCTCTCTCTTTTTAAACTACAGTTTTCAAGAAGAGTCTCAAATACTTTTAAAAATGTGATGTTATTTAAAATTTTCGAATTTTTTTTCTTTGCTTGTAGATCCTTCTTTTTCTTAACTGAAATATGCATGGTTCACCTTGCTTTTCTCCCCCAAAATTTGTATTTTTATATTTACAAAGAGCGCACAATAAACGTTTTGTCTATCATAAAAATTTAATTTAGGAATGCAATATAATTTGAATGGCTGAATTTAAAGTGTTTGCGAAGAGATGGTGTAAATACCAAAACCTTGACATTACAGAAAAAAGGAGAACTTCATATTCAAAAACCATTTCTTCTGTCTACTTTTGAAGAAAAGTGTTAATGTCTGAATATATCAAGTAATCGGTTTTTCCTTGCCACCTATAAGGGGAGAATTAACTCATGATAGAGAGATTGTATTTTTCCTTCCATAATTACAAAGTTTTCAAATCCGATCTGTGACTTGTACATGTGAAAGCATGAGAATGATTCAGCCCTGAAATGGTTTTGTAAGGGTGTTTTCGTTTTCTTCTATATATTTTGTATTCTTTGCTTTTTCTTTTTTTCAAAGTCGTTTTACTGTTCTATGCAATTTTTATTCTTCTTTTTATGATTATGATATTGATGTGCCTTTGTTTCCAAAGAATGCTCATGACAAAGCATGATTTGATTTTATATTTATTTATTATTGCTTTATAACCCATTTTGAAGATTCGTGTAATTGCTTTATTTTAAAATGGTTTTGGAAATTCCTATAATTGATTGATAATCCTGGGAAAAAAACAAGTATTATTTTTGTGTACCATTTGAATGTATACATTTATTAGGAAATTTTATATTTGTGACTTTTTGTGACAACTTATACGTGATTTATAGTTGTTTTCTGTCAAAAAAAAAAAGTATTTTATTAAAGTCTATGTATTTCGGGTATGTTATTTTTAGACTTAAAAATCAATATTAAGTAGTGGTTAACAAATATTTCAACTAATTCTCTATATGCAAAGAAAAAATTATACCATTTCTAGCATATCTTTTTAAAAAAATTACATATATAGACGCTTTCTCTTTTTTAAATATCTGTCAGTAATTTGTATGACCTTACAATGGTCTTCCATTAGCTGCGTAATAGCCGTGCAATGCTCCTCTGAGGAATAAGTTTCCATTCCTCTTGCAGTGCAGTTTCTCGGGGGTGGGGAGGGGGGGGGGGGTGCTGGAAGAGTTTAAAATATGTTGCTGAAGAATGTTTTAAGCAGTTTTAGTTAAAATGAATTCATGCTTCGGGGAATAAATTTTAGATAAGTTCATTTTTTTTTACCTGAATCTGAGTTTTATCTTAGTCACAATTCTAAACTCACTTTCCTGAGGTCTACCTTTTGAGTTCATCTCTTATTGATCTTTCAAGAGATTTATTCGGGTTTAACCTCTTCTTCAAACATATTTGCATACGTTGATTGAACCCAGTTTAAAATCATGTGTTGTTGTGAAGGCAGACTCCAGTACTGAAGACTAAACAGATCTGGGCGGCCTCCTTTTTGTAGGATTGCTATTTTAATATGGCGGCCGATTTTTTAACCATTAATACCGCGTTTCATTGTGGGATAGTTTATCCTCCAGTTTTAGAGGATAACAAAGGTAATTTTCAAACGCCTCGTGCCAACCTATAGTCAAAAGGTACAAGCACCAGAGTACATGTAACTAAACGTTCAGACTTTAAACTAGCGATTGTTTGTATATACGTACGTAGCGAATTAAGATTCTATCTCTAGTATTTTACAATACGCGTTGGCACTATTTGCTCTCAATTTTTACTAAATATTTTCTGGTATTTTGTTTTATTATTATGTTTTATCCCCGATTGAACAAATAAAAAGAGACATACATAATAAGACTTTCATATTTTTCTTTTGATTTAAATCAAAACAAAAAAAAAACACACAGAAAGAAACGTACTTTAGGGCATAATATGCTTTTCTTTATATATAATATAAACAAATGGATGTAAAGAATATTTATAGAATAAATAAATAAATAAATAAAATGAATAAATTATTTGAATAGCATAAATAAATAAAATAGATAATCTAACGTGTTTATTAAGAAATTAATGATATTACATGTATATACCTATACATACATATGTATTTGTAAATTTAAAAATATATATATATTACAAAAGTGCAGTTTGTAAGGATTAAATATTCATATGAAACAAATTAAACCTGATTTTACAAAAAATATGTTAATCAAAATTTGTAAACCAATTATGGTACCGGAAAATCCATAAGCTTGGATATAATTTTCTCTTAGACTGTTAGACAGGTAAATCAGGGTAATCATTATGTCCCCGTAAATGAAGTTATATATAAAGGGATATATAGTTTTTGTCGTGTCCGTCCGTCTGTCTGTCTAGCTGTCTGTCTGTCCACATAAACTTTAACCTTGTCTATAACTTTTGATTTAGTAAAGCTACGACTTTCATATTTCACATGTGTATTTCTTGTGACAAGACCTTTCTTTGGGTACCACCAAATTTGAACTTTTAACCTTGACCTTGGAGTTTGACTCATTTTTACACAAATATTCAGAACTTTTACTTTGGCAAAATCTTTTGAACAGTAGATACCGGGACTTTTACATTTAATATTTGCATTTTTTTCTGTAAAAATCTTTCATTAAATACCAATAACTTTGACCTTTTGACCTTGACCTTGGAGAATTCTGTACTTTAAAAAAAAATCAAGCTTGGCTATAACTTTTGAATGGTAAGAGCTAGTGCTTACATTCTTTACATATGTAATCCCCCTGAGAAGACCCTTTATTGGATACCAAGAGCGTTGACCCTTTGAACTTGACCTTGGTGTTTGACCTACTTTTAAAAAGCAAACTTTTAAAGGTCTAGGGCAAGTGCTTTCATACTTTACATATTTAATCTTTGTGACAAGACCTAATATCAAGAAATTTGACCCTTTGACAATGACCTTGGAGTTTGACTTTCTTTTGAGCTCGCCTGAGCCGAAGGCTCAAGTGAGCTTTTCTGATCAAAATTTGTCCTATATATAGGAATATATAGGAAAATCTTTTTAAAAAATTCCTCTCAAGTACTGCAAAGCCATGATTAGTGATATTTATATGGAAGCATTCTCAGGTACTGTAGATTCTTGTTTATTCAGATCATAACCCCCAGGGATAGGGTGGGGCCACAATGGGGGATCAAAGTTTTACAATAAAATTTATTTTAAAAAATCTTTTTTAAAGAATAGCAAAGCCATGGTAAGTGATATTTATATGGAAGCATCCTCAGCTAGTCTATAATTAAATTTGTTCAAATCATAACCTCCAAGGGAAGTGAAGGGTCTCAATGGTAGATCAAAGTTTTATATAGGAAAATCTCAATAACAGAAAAGCTATGTTAAGTCATATTAACATGTAAGCATCCTCATGCATTGAAGATTTATATTTGTTCAAATCATGAGTACCCTTTGGGGTAGGGAGGGTAACAATGGGGAGTCAAATTAAAATTATTACAACGTAATATATACAAACAAAATTAAAAAAAATCTATAAAAAATCTTTTTCCCAAGAACTTATATGCAGAATTGAAATGGAGGCAGTAGTATTAGAATTCAAGCCCCACCCCCACCCCATCCCCTCAGTAAACTTTTCAATTCTGATCTGATTTGTGCTTTTTCCTAGCTGATGTGCTCAGGTGAGCGATGTGGCCCCTGGGCCTCTTGTTAAAATTTTTAACCTTGATCATAAGTTTTTGAAGGGTTAGGGCTAGAGTTTCTATAGTTCACATATGTATTCTTTGTGGCAAGACCTTTCATTGGATACCAATTACTTTAACCTTTTGACCTTGAGCTTTCAAAGTGGCCTTAATTCATATTTCACAATTTCCAGTGACAATTTCCAGTGACAATACCATACTCAGGGTACCAATATATTAAATTTGCATTTAAGAAAAGTTTAATCTTCGCTATGTTGCCATACGGGGGTATTGATCAGTGTTTCACAAACACATCTTGTTGAAAACTAAGCTTACACTGGGTAATTAATTGACAACAATTATAGAACTAATGTTAATTATGTTTAATATGTAGATTTTTCCACATCATATGAAACTATACATTTTATTTGTTTTGATTGAAAAATCAGCATAAGGTTCATAAATTCCAGAATTACTGTTATATGTTTTGGTAAGAGTTAACTGCCTTTCATTTTGAAGAATCCGGTAGGTGACGACACCTCTATCATCTGCTTTAAGAGGATATAATCTAACTTCCAAAACCAGAGGCCGCCTAGACCTGCAAAATTCCTTAAATATTTTAATAGATCGATTCTTAATTGACTTCACATTCATTGTATCGAGTAATATAAAATTCGTCAGCTTTGTTGTTATGTTATGACCATGGTTTTGAAATGCGTATACCGGCAGAAAAGGGGCATTTTACTATATATTTCATTGAAAAAGCGTCACCTGTTCTCATTGATCAACATTAGCGCATTTGAATTACGGTATGGTTTTAGCTTTATTGCGCCCTAAAAATGTAATGCCATCAAAAAGTTTTGAAACTGGCTTAAATATTAGTTAAATAAATGACTCTGATAAATCAGGAAAGAATATGTCATGAAGGTTTACCATTCTGCAAATATGATGTCATTTATGTGATGCATTTCTCTATTTTCAACAGAAAAAGCCTCAAAATGGCACATTTCAAGGGTTATTTTCCTTTAGAAAAACAGTGTCCACAGCTGTCGCCCACGTTAATTTTTTGATATTTTGTACAAAATTCAATAACAAATCACATATCTCAAGATCTTTGTGGGCGATGCCTGTGGACAATGTTATCTGAAAGAAAATTCCATTGAAAATTTGTGTCTTCTGCAACTTTTTAAGAAAATACGGGAAAATGCACATGTTTATGACGTCACAATTAGCATTTAAAAACACATGTGAGAAAAATGACTTGTATGATTTTTCTGCATTGAATTTCAATTATTTAAAAAGCATTAATTTTCAACTTTTACACCAGTTTCATTTTTTAGAAAATCACAGGGCAAAATTTGTATAGAAAGCATACCTTCTTCTTTAACCTCTCAGTCGAATCTCAAAAAAAAAATTCAGAAAGAAAATTTCAAAACGAGAAGATTAACTGACAAATTTTTAGCCTATGTTTTCAGGCAGTCAGTAAACCCGCGATCTACTTTAAACAACTTTGAATGTTGAAATAAAATTATGTGTTTTTACACTATGTATTATATTAGGAGTATTTAAATTTGTTGTAAAATTACTGATTATACAATGAAACGGTTACTGACTTTTGAATTTAGACTACACGTGAATAAATGAACCAGTACCAAGTTTTACTAAAGGTCGGAAATTTTGCCGCAGACGTAGACTTTACGACTTAATTTACTTGTGCGTAGATACACTGTAGCGTTTTACGATCAATGGTGCTATAGTAGTTTCTTCCCTCTTCGTACAATTTTATATTGCAAGTCCTTTTGCTATTTATTTGGAAAATAAGATTTATCTTAAAATTGCAGAGATATCTCTCATTTTAGAGAGAAATCTCTTAAAGAATAGAGGTATCTCCCATTTTAACGATATATATATATCTCATTTTTAAGTCTTATTCCCCCGGTTGAAAAGCGGGAGGGTATATAGTAATCGGTATGTCCGTCCGTCTGTTACGCTTTGCGGTACCATCTCTTATCTGCAACTCATCTCATACCACTGAATGAAATTTGATGAAACTTTCACAGAATCTTTATTACATATTGCCATAGCGAACCTTTTATCTTATTTTGGATCCGACACATACTTGGGTTTCCAATAGCAAAATATGGACACTACCATTATATTCATATGAGAGGCGGGTGGGGGTATCATTTAGTGGGTTCATTCTCACAGTACCTCTATTTTTTCTTAAAATTTGATTTGTAGCCAAAATATTTTTATTTGCAACTTTTAAAATTTTTACCTCCAAAAATAGCTTAAAAGAATAGACCGTAGACGTTCACAATGAACATTTTACTGTCCTGGTTTGAATCCACCTTTCGACAAACTTCTATTTTTTCAAACTTTCATCTGTATAAATACGATTTTTTTAAAGCAGACTTTGAATCTTACTTTTATTTTCTTCCTTAAATACATGTTTACTCTTGATATAAAAGAAATGCAGATCATGAATATAATAAATACTATACACTAAACTAAACATTTAAGTGTACATGCTCACATTTTTTAAGTTTCACAGACAAATGCATACAATAGATAATTTCTTTAATTCATGGTGAACGATGCATATGTTAGTTTGATTTTACGTCAAAATTATAAGCAAAGTGTCAAGGAAATGATGTGCCTTCAAAATGAAAATTCACACAAAGTAATCTCTAAGGAGTAAGACCACCAATCTCTCTAATTACTGCAAGACATCCTACCCCTGCCACACCTACTGCATAGATCTTTCTAAACCGTTGAAATTGTGTGGAGTGGGCTTTGACATTCCTTGTAAAAATCCCAAATGTGTTCAATAGGATTCAGATCCGGGGACTTGACAGTTCATCATCACACAGATGCCTTTTGGTCAATATCCTTGGGCGTTTAGCAAAGCTTTATGAATGATTCAGACTGTTTGAGATGGTAAAAGACTGCCATGATCACCGATTTCTTGTCATTTTCAAACGATTGAAATTGTTTGTTTGCATGTTTCTAAGATTGTTTCAGGACAATTAACACTCTTTTAGCCTGGTCTGACGCGAAACCTTGGCCTCAGACAAATATTAAAGTCTTTTCCGGTTGGTTAAGTTATGACCAAAACTTTCAAATTGTGATAAAGTGGCGATGAAAATGAAGAACAATCTATAGAAAAATGTGTTTCAATGGATTTTGATACTGGTTGTTAATTTTTAAAAGTAATATCAAGAACAATTTAAAAACTAGAGGTACTGTGAGCAAATATGAGCTCAGTTAATGATACCCCCGCCTCCCATATGAATATAATAGCAGTGTCCATATTTTGCTGTGGGAAACCAAAAATATGTGTCCGATCAAAAACTAAAATAAGAGGTCACATTGACAATATGTAATTAACACAGATTCTGTGAAAGTTTCATCAAATTTCATTCCGTTGTACGAAAGGATTTGCGGATAAGACATGGGTACCCCAAAGCGGACGGACGGACAGCTAGACAGACGGACGGACGGACGGACATAACGGTTACAATATACTGCAAATCACTTTTTATTCGCGAGAACTTTATTTTCGCGTAATTACGCGAGACAGTGTACTCGCGAAAATTTAATTCTCACGTATAATAGCATTTCTTAAGATTATAAAGAGCAAGAACCACAATTCGTGAAAGTTTTGTCGCGCTAATCAAGAGTCAATGACTATCTCGCGAAAATAAGGTGTCGCGAAAATATAGTGATCTACAATACCCTCCCGCTTTTCAAGCTGGGGTATGATAAAATAAAAGTGAGTAAAATGTGGTGCAAGGATGATCCAGATATCAACATTCCAATAGCTCTCCCTTCTTTTAACAATATTCATTTTGCCAATGTTTTGTGTTTTTAGTAAAACCAGTTTTTGAAATTTAATAATGATCCCAAAAAGATGCTAATTAGAAAAACACGCGCTACAAAGAACAGATTTATTATTTTTTACATTTTTTTTCATTGGTGATATTTGATTTTCTTTCAACAATTTGTTGAGAAAACACATTTTTTGTAATAATATAAAAATATCATAATATTCTAAAAAGTAGTTTTTAAATAATTACATTTATTAGAGTGAACACTTAAAAGTTTTGTGAGGTGTAAACCTTAAAGTAAGCAATTTGTTCGTGGACACGAATCATTCACTTTTACTCGATACTGCGTGTGTCACGAAACAAAACATGCCGAGAAAAATGTTGCGTTTGTCTTTGAAGAACATCTCTGGTGTACTGTTGGGAGAGATACTTCGCTTTGCAGAGTAGATGCAGTCCATTTCTTTGGGGAAATGTGTTCATTAGAATATGCTGACTGAAAGAATGAAATGAAAGAATGTTGCAAGAATGTTGTAAGGTCTGTTAAGATTTTATGTCAAATTGCAATCACCCAGGCATCACGTTCGGAACCTCATACAAAGGATATATCTGTAAATACTGAGGCAGGGTTATATGAACACACAGTTGATTAGAAAGAAAGCGATACTTGAGAGACAAGAAAATACTTGCATGTGGTCTAAAGTCAGCGATCGAAACGGATATCGGTAACCTTTTTCTAAAGACTGAAATCAATATCGGTCCCATAGGTCAACGCATAAATTTACCTAGAAGTGTTTCTTTACATGATAAATTTTTGAGACTATCAATACTTGTTATGGCTACAAAAAGGGAGAGAAGCCTAATTTGTACAAGAAAACTTAACCATGACATCATACAAAACCAACAACTATTAAAAATACCACAAAATTAGATGATTTGCTCTTTTAACCTGAATGAAACCATCAAACTACATCAAAACTTACTACAGTTTGCTGTTTTATCGTTACACAACAAGTTATAAACAGGTCACTGATAGCAATCCATTTATGGATGTGACGTCATTTCGTAAAACGGCATCTAGTGCTATTTTCTCCACAAAAAAGCATTCTATGATTATAAAATATTATTTACAGATATTCAGTAGGCCATTAACTTGCATTCAATGTCTTCTTCATCATTTTATTAATATATTTTCTGTTTTATAGTATATTTCTTATTAGATAGATACTGCCGTTTATTTGTATGCTAGTACATCGGAGGATAATGTGGGGATATTAAGAAATCAATTTAGTGCATGGGCATACACTCTATGGATTTGGGACCCTGGTTTGGGTCAGTTTACGCTTTTTAGAGAGCTTAAACTGACCCAAACCAGGTTATACTCGATAATTTCGCCTAGAGTCATTCCTTAAGTAACGATAAGTTGTTGTTTTCATTGCGCAGATGATAATGAGGGTTTGATCCTTATATTGTTTGAGAAAATAAATTTAACACATTTATCAAGAATGTCATTCTTTTGGGGTAATACCGCTGATTGGTATTTATGTTAACTGCGCTGACAGATCTACGTGCGGTTTGTTTTTCTCCGTGCAGAATGTTAAAATATATTTAAAAAGTCTGGATAATTATGTAAAAGTATTTCTTCCTCTTTTTTAATATTCTTAAAATTATAAAATATGTCTATAAAGTTAATCTGTTGGGAAAGGGGGAAAGGGGTATTTTACATATATTAACGGAAATCGGAAAGGCTTTTTAAAGGTTTATCTTAAATCAAAATGGAGGCACCAAACTTCGTTGAATATTTGATTTCGTGGATCGACTCAACAACGATATCCATGAGAGTTGATCTTGTTGATGTTTCACGAATAATGATGAAACCACAATAGAAAACATTTATTTTATTTCATTTTTATTGATTTATTTATAAGCCAACAAATTAAGAGGGTTAAAACCCAATTGCAAACAAATATCCGTTTATCAAGGTTTTTTTTTTTTTTAAACTTCCCTTTTAATGTCTAAATGCAGAGTGAGTACATAAAATTTATAAAGTGCACAGGTGTAATTAAACTTCACTTTTCAGAGCAAATTCTCACTGATCTGAAAACTAGGAAAATGGCTATCAACCCATACATAATCATAATGCTTGTGACTCTGTCGATTTTTGTTCAAGCAATCTGTAAGTATGTTTGACAAAACTTAATTTTTTTATTTTATCCAGGCGGTTAAATACGTATATACAAATCCTAAATGCTTCAACAGATGATGACATAAAATATTTAATATTCCATGTAAAAATTATTTTTCTATTATATGGTATCACTAGCTGCAGAGCTATGGCGTTATGGTTTTATATATTAGTTTTTGCCCATAAGGTTACAGATCCCGTAGTACAAAAAAGGTGCAATTTACAGTGCAATATTTTTTTTAGCACTTTTGGGTAGAATTTCTCCACTTTCCAGCATTGGTCAATTAACTACCTTTCACTCCCTAATTAACGTATCAACAGCTGTCAATCACAACAAATTTTCAACAAATGAAATAATTTCGTTTATTCTGCGCGTTCAGTAAACACTTGCTCCGCCATCATCGTCGGAACCCACGGGTTTTCTCTCCGTTACACTGCATTTAAATGCAGTGTAACGGAGAGAAAACCCGTAGGTTCCGACGATGGCTCCGCCATGTGCTCCGACAAACACTCGCTCTGGACTGAGTTTTTGACAATAAACAAATTGAAGAAATAAGTCTTTTATGGTTAAAATGATGCAGTTAGAGAACGTGTAACACCGACGACAGGTATCCCGAAAGGGAATTATAGATGTTTCGGGGCCTCGATGCTTCGGGACGCCGACGTTTCGGGACATGACAACATGGACGGGACTTTGGTTAACACGTTTCGGGACTTCTAAATATTTTGATCAGGAAATGAAATAAAACTCGTGTACTTGAATTTTATGCTTATACATGTATACTTTCTTAGTCTGATACACAAAAAATCGGTATTGGGTGTAACTTAATGATAAATCTAGATCTATGCACAGCATAGCGATTGACAGACTGTCTTTGAGTTAAAAATAATATGAATATATATCTAAACTATGATGGGTGATTATAGAATAGAATATCATCAGTTCATAAGAGTGCATGTTTATCTTCAAAATTATTGTCAAAATACGTACACATATATTTATGTCTTCTAATGCTTATAGGCAAGATCACCGCAGCTTGTTTTTGCTAATTTTGTAAAGTCAAATAAAACACTTTGATGTTGATGAAAAATGTCATTTATTAAAATGACGGTATAAATGTGAACAATTTAACAAACAAGAAGGGGGATCAGATTCACAAGCTTTGCTTATCAGTTACGTAAAATATGATAATGTCTGATCCCCCAAAACTGACTATAAAAAAGTATCTGTAAGACAAGACAATCAAAACATCATATTAAAAAGTTAGCAAATAGATGGCACATCAAAATAAAATAGGCAAACATCACAAGAAAAAGTTGGCAAAAAGATGGTACATCAAAGACACCAACAAAACCTCAAAAGAAAAAGTTTGCAAAAAGATCATAATCAAAACCAAATACATGAAAGCGTAAAACAATTGAGTAAAAACTATAATATAATATAAATTTTACATGACACATTAATGATCATATTAAGGGATAGGAATGTTGGGGTGGAGGTGGGTCTTCAAAATAGACGTGCTTCATGTTAGCGGTGGTGAGCGCGCGAGTGTGAATGACTCGCTGAGCTGACCACGTGACCTTACACATTCCATTACAATTAGGCAAGGCGTGGATCTGAGAATTTTCACAATTTACTAACGTAAATGTTTCCGAAAACCTCCAAACGAATTATCGCATTAAATACATAAATACAATTATTATTCTAATAATTGCTGTTTTATGTCTTCTAATGCTTATAGGCAAGATCACCGCAGCTTGTTTTTGCTAATTTTGTAAAGTCAAATAAAACACTTTGATGTTGATGAAAAATGTCATTTATTAAAATGACGGTATAAATGTGAACAATTTAACAAACAAGAAGGGGGATCAGATTCACAAGCTTTGCTTATCAGTTACGTAAAATATGATAATGTCTGATCCCCCAAAACTGACTATAAAAAAGTATCTGTAAGACAAGACAATCAAAACATCATATTAAAAAGTTAGCAAATAGATGGCACATCAAAATAAAATAGGCCACAAGATGTGATATGCAGGTCACATCCATGTAAGATGTGACATGCAAATCACATCCGTGCCATCCAAGGTGAGCTTGCACACATCAAATCTATATGAAGGCAGTTAATCACTGGCCTCTCCAAACATCTTAAAGTAATGAAATGAAAAACAAAATTCTACCTTTCATTAATTATTCCATTACCAGTTATCACTAAAATGTAGTTACATGTCAAATAATGGAGGAAATACCGGTATTAATATAATATCCGAGCAATGTTAATAAATAACAATATTGAGTAATACATGTAAGTATGGAAGAAAACTAATTTCAGAGAAAATGACATATCGAAAAGTATTGTTTATTGAGCCAGCAAGTAAGCAAAGTCAGACGAGGAGTATTTAGATATCCAACAGCAGGTATTCACTGACCTGTCAATGTGGGAATTAACATGTTCCTTACGGTATTTTTAATTGTAAGAGTAGAACAAAACAGCAGTGAAATCACTGACCTGTATTTAAACTACATCCTAATATTTAACTATTTATCATGAATATAACAAAACAGCAGTTAAATAACTGACCTGTATTTACACTACATACTTAGTGAGTATCAAAATATTTATCGTGAGTATAACAAAACAGCAGTTAAATCGCTGACTTGCATTTAAATTACATCCTAATATCTTACTAATTTTCACGAGTAGAACAAAACAGCAGTTAAATCACTAACCTGTATTTAAACCACATCACAGTATCTAAGTATTTATCATGAATAGAACAGAAACTGCAGTTAAACACCGACTCGCAATTAAACTACATTCTAGAACAAACATAGTAATTAAATGCTATATTATTATTATTATTATTATTTTATTCATTTATAATTATTTATTTATTTTTTATTCATTTATTTATTTATTTATTTATTTTTAAGTGGAACAAAACAATAATTAACATTGACTAATATTTGATCTTCGGACCTATATTGTAGTTCCCTCAATTTGAGATCAAGGTACAATTAAATTACTGTACATACTTTAGTTCCACAAAACAGGTATAATAAATTGAGAGAATTATGAAGATTGAAGAAGAATCATGCGGAGAGTGCTCATGAGGAGGACACACGGTCAGATATCATTCTACTTATTACAACCTTGAATTATTTAACTTTATATCTATGCGAGTGTTTATTTTATTTATTTATTTATTATTATTATTATTTTTTTTTTTTTTTTTTTTTTTTTTTTATTTTTTTTTTTTTTTTTTTTTTTTTTTTTTTTTTTTTTTTTTTTTTTTTTTTTTTTTTTTTTTTTTTTTTTTAAATTTGTATCAGGAATTCAACAAATATAAACAACCCCAAAATATTTGCATAACAGCCCTTTCTCTTGGAACCGCGGACCCAAGAGGTTGTATCCTTTAATTCCATGAAGTATGCCCTTTTAATGGAGGAATCTACCATACTTCTATTCCAAAAAGTATAAAGAAGTTTTGCACGATGAAGGTTAATTCATTATGTTCCTAAGCGTTTTGGATAGAGTGTAACATTCCTAGATTAAACTAAATTCACCATGTAATATTGTGTCAATTGAAAAGTTGGTTCTAAAGATCAGAATTTATTGTAAATCTAAAAATCTAAATTTCACAAATTTGGAACAACTTTCGTAAATGGAATACAAAACTGAATAACACAATAATGTTCCTAGATTGCCTTCCTTACAAACTCACAAATCGGTTCTTTGACAACTCTGCCTACTTTCAAACTGACCGGCCAATTAAAATTAAGGATAGAAAATTTCATGAGCATAGGGAATCCGTAAGACATTAATTTACCACACTGAAATTATGTAGAGCTAAGCATAGCAAACTCAAAGAACGCAATCCTAGGATCTTACCATAAATTTGATAACAAGAATGAGTTTATAACATTGCTATCGTCAGACAGGAAAGAGATGTCAAGAATGAAATACTGCCACCATGTGCAAAAATGCCCTTCCTAAACATCAAAAGAAAACGGATTATCTTTCAACTACAGATGTCAAACAAGACTGAAAATTTATAGAACATTTATATAAATAAATGATTGAGAAAATTTTACATGGGGTTAATTAATGCAAATCAATATTTAAAGATAAAGACCGCAGAAACGTACAATGTACAACATGAGCTAGTAAATCAAAACAATGTCTTTCATTATGCTGTCTATTAGAAACATTTTAAAATAATTTATTATAATTATTATTATTGTATTCTAGCCTGACAATGCTTAATTTCCGAAAAGGGACATAAATTGAAAATCCTTTCATTTAATGTACTGACCGTGCATGGGGTCTGTACTCATTTATAAAAATAAATTAAACCTATATTTACTAGCTATATAGGGAACTTATTTGAAATATCATGGAGGGAGGGATCGTCGTATATTATTTACTTGCTGACTCGCCTGTAAATGTTTTCTTCGAAACCAAATTGAATGCTCTAGCTTGTATGGATGCTTTGTGAACCAATGGTAGTGGATATCCTGGTTACCCGGCTGATTTGGGGCACACCTGTAGCAGCACTGCAAGCAGTTAAGCTAGCAAACATATGGATCTTATACCGGCGGATAGCATGAAAGTTGTTGGTAAAGTCAAATTGTATTTAGAAAACACTAGTGGACGGGCTGGTTTAGGACATTATCCATCGGTGGTGCGGATCTTATGCAATTTGTTAGATAGAACCGCTCGCTGAGTCAATATTTGTTAAACAGTTCAAACCTGTGTCATTAACATTCATGGCATCCGGCACAATTCTGCTAGGCTCTCTGGTCTATTAACAGTTATAGCTACGCTTCCTCTTCACTCGGGCTGCTAGGACGTAGCAAATTTGTGCACACTGGCAAATTCATCAAAAGGCATCTGCAACTTAAACATGAAAATTATATGAATACTTTTAAGTCTAAGGTGTCATTTAAAGAAAGGACGCAAAAAAAAAAACCAACAACTGAGTTGTAAACAATGTGATACATCATGTACATTATCATGCTCATAGAAACACTAAATGTAGCAACATTGAACAGAAAGAGTAAATTTCCTCCTGTAGAATAACCGTCATATCAAATATATATTGTATTACAATCATACTGATAGTAATCGATTAATTCTCTGCTGAGAGGATTCGCTTTGACGAAATTCTACATATTCCATGATTCTACCAATTTTATCAATAGCAAATTAAAGAAATGTCGATAAATCAGAATAAATATGTTAACTCCATTACAAAAGAATAAAATGTCACATGTATACGAGATACCACTATTTGTAACATGTACTTTGTAGCAACTAAGAAGTATTGTGATACTCTTTCTTGCAATTGACTGCAATGAACATGAAATGAAGTTGCCACTATGTTTAGATGTAATAAGGCATATATACTTTAAAACCAGACAGTGAAAGTATGGATAACTTCGACCCATAAGCATACATATAAACTCCGCACAAAACATGATCATCGAGCGTACGGATGACTCTACACTAAATGAAATCCTGCCACATTAGACGCAAATGTCATAATGTGCAAATAAATGGATAACTATTTCTTATTGGTATATATGTAAAATCTACAAGGATACCAGGAACAAACTCCTTGAATATAGGTATGCCAATGCACAACGAATTAAAGCCATTGATCTTGAGAAATTTCATTTCTTCGACCACAATTAACTTAAAAAATCTCCAAATCAAAAAATATAACACGACATAAACTGTTACTAGTACAAAGAAACCCTTAGCCTTGTTCTCATCTATACATATGGATAGGTACAAATAAATAATTGCTGTTTTGTAAGAGCACTATACGCTTTTTGAGTATCTAATTTCACATTTGTCGTATTAATATTGTCGACTCGTTTCTTAAAGTTACCAAATTTTATTGCATATGCAGGATTATGTTTATAAACTTTCATTTTCACTCCCTTTTTTTAGGGGGGGATAGAATTAAATTTAATCTACCCATTAAAAACAATTTTATTTCATCACTAAAAATCAATTTTTAATTACCCCCCCCCCCCCCCATTACTAGCATTATATATTTACCTGGAATTGAGAGCACCATCATACATCTTTAGGCAAAATATCGAAATTATCAAGATTTAATAGCTTTTTCTGTAAAAAAAAAAAAAAAAGACATACACATTGTCATCACCGATATTATAATCAATATCTCAAAAAGTGATATATGATTAAACGAATCAGTCCGACTGACATAAGGAGGGTACTTATAAATTACAATGAAAAATTGTTAGGTGAAGATTGTCGCAGAAAAAACGCAAACATTGTATATTAGATTTGTATACCAGGGTAACATATATCTGACCAATATTATTCAAAATCTTCACCATGCACCTACTTTCTATTATTGCTATAACGTGTGCACATTTTCCACCAGAACTTAAAAGTAAGGAAGAAAGATTTTACCAGAGTCGAAATGACCGGAGAGATTTATGAGACGACCATTTGATTCTGGAAAGGGAGGTGGGGGCTTGCAATTATTTTGCGAGTCAGATTATTTATTTTCATGTCGGTGATGGACGAATTATTTATTTCCAATGGCAGATTATTTATTCTCCTCTTTACCGAAGAAAAAAAAAACAAGCAAAAAAAACATGAAAAAAAAACAAAACAAAACAAAAAAAAAAGGAAAACACCGCCGACAACTCAAGACAACTCAAGATTATTCGTGGTGGTAGGTGGGGCGGATTATTTCTTTCTAGTAGAGGACATATTATTTATATCCAAAATGACTCAACTTATCAGCCAGACACCGGGCCTTCAGAATCAAATGATCGTCCCCTTATAGATAGAAACTAATTTAAGCATGTCGTTACAATGTCGTATGGATTTTGAATTCGCAATGTGCTTCTGTACCTTATTTTTTGGATGTTTACAGTATGAGGGAGCTCGGACTTTCTCATGCTTTGATAAACTTTTCCAGAAAGGGATAATACGGAATCATTTTTGAATATTTTAAGTAAATGAATAAATGAACCCTTTTTAAAAGCATTTGCCCTTTGTTTTTGTCTCAAAGTGGGTTCGTTTGGCAAATATTTTACAGCAAAATCAACAGGAACTTCAAGCAAGTCAACACCGGCGTCCGACTAACTCGCCGTGTTGATGATGTCGGAGCATTATTTGAGTTATTTCCCATAGTGCGATGGGCGGGGTTTGGCGATACGTTAATTCTAGTCGTCTCAACAGGAAATAAACTCGCTTGACGTGAAGCGAGTTTATCACTTGTAGAGACGACTATAAAGGGTTGGGAGATGGATAAAATATACAGATTAGCTAAATAATGTGCCTAGAATTAGAGAGTGAAAGGTAGTTAATTGACCAATGCTGGAAAGTAGAGAAATTCTCCTCAAAAGTGCTCAAAAAATATTGCATCGTAAATTGCACCTTTTTGTATTACGGGATCTGTAGCGCTATGGTCAATGACTAATATATAAAACCATAACCCTACAGATCTGCAGCTAATGCTATTACATTTTTGAATATGCATATTTTAAGATATAATTAAAGTTCTTTGAGCAGCGAGTTCTTAAAATTATCCCCCTCACCACTCCCATTTGAGTATAATAACAAAGTGCCTCTTTTCCTTTGGAAAACCAATAATATCTGAGTTTTTGCACTCATATGGAAACGCCACCACTTGCAGATGGAGAGCTACAAATTTTGTCTTATACTTGGCACTTAGGGCCATTGAGCAATAAGGGATCTTTTTCATGCTAGCACCTACTGCGACACGGGACCTCAGTTTACACGGTCTCATCCGGAGGACCGGTCTCCACGTCCCGCAGCGGGATTCGAAGCTGAATTATTTGAATACAAATGTATGTAAACTAAAAATAATAAATTAAATAAATGCGAAAGAGATAAACACTTATTATAGGGCTTAAAATTGTAGGTAAGCTTATTAATTTGAGTACAGGTAGACATGTCAGCAGGTCGACAAGTAAGCGACGTAAGCCAGTAAACACTTGTACAAGTCAACAGGTTTGCATGTCGAAAGGTAAGCAAGTAGACTTGTAACCGAATTAACATGTGTTTATTTAGAAGAAGAAATCTAACACGTGGGGCCATAAAGTTTAATTGAGTGTCGTGGTATACAATTTATACATGTCGGCCTGCTGATCCGTCGACCTACTGACCTGTTGACCAACTGACCTGGCGACCCGCTGACCTATTTTTTCCTTATTTATTGTTTGAATATGTATACGATGATGATGTTACAAATAAATAAATAATTTATGCAACTGCAATAAATATTCTTAACTTTGATAGGATAGATTTGAAGACTGTTTACTCATTCTTCTAAAATTAAAAATCCACAGGCACTATTATACCGTTTACTACACCCTGTGAAGTTTAATTAAATTTTAAAATAAGAGAGCTCCGATTATATAGAAAGAAAAACAGTGTTCATATTTTGTCATTGCATGGAAACTCCACATATATGTTCAATAAAAACGAAAAAAAAGGTTTTAAAAGTTGTTGTTAGCATGTGGTTACTGAAATCAATACAAACCCCTTTAAAAATATCAGTGGTCAATCCATTATGACATTTATTAAATTTTCATATTAGGTTTTGTCACAGGACTACAAAACAACTGCAGGTTAACAACATTCACCGATAAATGTGGAAATGTCGGGAAACTATTAAATTGCAGCCATCTAAAGATCAGCAAATTTCCAAAAAGCTTCCCAATAGTCAGTGGAAACTTAGCCATAGATCTATCTAATAACAACTTCAGTGTATTATCTCCTAAAACATTCACTGGTGTCCCCAAACATATTTTGCAAAAAGTAAAATCCATATACTTACAGGGAAACCAACTAAGATTTATCAAAAGCCGGGCCTTCTCACAATTTCGGAATCTTTGTGCTTTGGATATAAGCAGCTGTGGACTACAGAAAACATCCTTCGAGGAAGGCGCCTTAGCTGAATCTCAAAATTTAAAGTATCTAAACTTGAATGATAATAAGTTTCAAATTGATGGATATCCCGAAATAGAAATATCTCGTTTGATTGCTTTACAGACTCTCTTAGTTGATGTCTTTTCTGGATTTCAATTTAATAAGCCGTTTACAAATCTAAAAAACTTGAGTAAAGTTGAATTTCATACAATAGGATCTTCTTTTCATTTAACAAATGTCACATTTTATGGCCTCTCTGAATCACCCATATACTATCTAAACATGTTTTTTGGTCGCTATGTATTTTGTGACATAAGTGAGGATTTATTTTGTTCATTTCCATTGTTAAAAGGGGTTATAATAAACTTTTCAGGAAGGTGTGGGGTATTTCCTGCTTTGCGAGCTCTAAAATGCCTTCAAAACAGATCTTTAGAGTATCTCATCATGCCTTCTAACATAAAAACTATATCAGGCACCAATGTCATACTTACTAAGCGGAATAGTGAGTATTTATTAAACATTTGTGCTAGAAAAGTTGATATTAGTGATAACTCAATAGTGGGAATTTCAGTCGATCCATACAACACTCCACTCGGCAAATGTATCGAAGAATTAGATTTATCATATAACCATATATCCGTAATTGATGTAGAGATTGCTTTACATTTATTATGTACGTATCCAAAATTAGAAGTTATAAGAGCCGAGGGAAATAGCCCATGTCTAGCACCATCAACACTTTCTGAATCTTTATATTTAGATACTTCAACGATTACCATAAGAATTTCAAGCCATTTGCGTACTTTGGATTATTCATATAATTACAATCACAATTTTCACAACAAGTCCTTTGAGAACAGAGAGATAACATTTATTGGAAGACATCTGAAACAAGTCTACTTCAGAAATACAAATTTTCCTTGCAACTATTTATCTCCCTTACATACCCCAAAATTAGAAGTCCTAGATATTTCAGATAATCAATGCAACAAAATGCATCCCAAACTGTTCAAATTCTCGATTAATTTAAAATCTGTAGCTGTGTCAAATGTTCAGCTTAAGTTGGGAAAATATTCTGAAAGCCAGTATTTATTCAACAACCTTTCAAAACTCGAAACGTTGGATTTGAGTATTAATTCCCTAACATTCCTACCATCTTATCTATTTCGTGACCAAAGCAAATCCCTGCACACTATTAAACTTGACGGCAATTTGTTTTCCTCCATTCCATTTTCAATATCAATGCTGAAGAACCTTTCAATTCTGTCACTTCGATACAATAGGATATCGTCATTCCAATCATCTGACATTGCCATCATAAATCAGTTAAAGAACGTAAAAATATTTATCGAAGGAAATCCAATTAGCTGCGCATGCTCAGAATTATCCTCCATGAAGTGGATGAAGAATAACCAATTGACCATCAAAGATCTGAAAAGTACTAAATGCATTGAAAACAATCAAGATTTGGCAAACTGTTTGCATGATGTTGCATTCCGAAAACTTGAACTCAACTGCCAAACCAAAGAATGGCTGATTTATACATCTTTTGTTCTTTTTGTCCTCATGGTGATATTGATTTCAGCGGGAGCAGTAAAAAGATATCGTGTTCACGTAGATTACATCATCTTAAAATTGCGTAACAGATGGAAAGGTGTCATGAGAAATAGGACTAATACTGTTTATGAGTTCGATGTGTTCTTGTCGCATTCTGAACACGACTATGAATGGGTGACTGATATCTTGTACGAGGAATTAACGAGACAAGGAATCCGTGTAAGTTTACCAGAGAAAGATTTTCTTCCCGGTCTTTCTAAAGCAAAAGAAATGCTCAGGTGCATTGACAGCAGTCGAAAGGTAATGTTTGTTATCACAGAGAAATTCTTGGAGAGTGGATGGGAGTCTTACGCTGTTCAAATGACAGTTACGCATGCTTTTCATAACCACAAAGAACAATCTATTGTCGTGTTAATGAAAGATGACATTTCTCCTGCGAAAATGCCAAAAGATTTAAGGTACATTTGGTGGTGTATAGAAGTAATAAAAATGTCTGATTTTGACAGCAATCCGAACTGTTCCATTTGGGATCATATTTCTTCTCATTTACGTCCAAACTTGTCTTGTTAAAAATCTATACTTTTGAACATAAAAAGGTGAACTGGTCATACATAAATGCGTGCCTGTAAAATTCAATTCCTCGGTGCAGTTGTTTGCAATTCACCTGTATGGAATTAAAGCTGAAAACACTTCGTGATACGTTTTTTTTTTCTGTTTTGAGGTAGGAATGAAGGTTAATTAATATTTCTCAGCCTATTTCGCTTGTTTTTCATATTGTTTTAAACAAATCAAATGTGACAATGGGGGAATATATAGAATACATGTATATGTAAGAAATTTACTCAGTAAATTTCTGTACCGTTACAGAACAGACTTTATCTCATTACTCAACTCCACCCCACTCTAGTCAGTCTTTACCCCCAAGCCATATGAACATTTTTAGCAACTTGCAATTAGCACATATTCACATTGCACCAATTGTAGGCTGTCATGCAGACTTTCTTCAACTTTGCGTCACTGATATCAGTTCTACAAATGTTTAAAATGCTCGGTTACAGTAAAGTTAACTCTGAATTTAATTTGCTATATAATATCCGTAATTCGTTACCATTAACCAAAATACGAAAAAGAATTGGTTTACAATATATCTGTATATGTATACTAAAAAATCCTTAAAATATACATGGTTTAGACTTTTTTCTATTCAAGTATATTTGCATAGAGTATTGAGGGAATTAAAAATATGAATTTTACCTTGGAGCTAAAAAGTTTTCAGATGCATGAAAATTCAACTATAAGTTCTTACAAATTTTAATGTCTGTTTGTTATATTGAAATATAGCTGTTTGAAAACCTGCTTCAAAAGATATAAATGTTGTTTTTTTTTTAAGTTTATTGGTGACAATTGTTTATTTATACAGACATACTAAAACCGAGTTTGTTATTTTATCTTTCAAATCAAAAGACTGTTACCTACGTTTTCAATCTCCAAATATTTATAATGAAAAAAAAGAATAGGCTGATGTATCTGTTTAAACCATACATGTAATTCGGTATGTTGGTATTTCAAAATAAAATCAACCAATCCTGGGCAATTTTCTGATCCAAATGTTTTCTCTTTACCTTATTTATTACTTGTTAACTTATCTATCCGACATCTCACTCTCAAACGAGCAACAATATGTACCATCACACATGTGGTACTTCGGAAACAGGTTATTATTTAGATTGCAGCAAAATGTTGATTGACTGTATATTGTTTAATGTCCCTCTCGAGAATTTTTCATTCATATGAAGACGTCACCGTATGCCGGTGAAGGGCTTTAAATTTTGACCTTTACTCGGACTTCAGGGCCATTGAGCAGTGAGAGATCTTTATCGTGCCAACGCTTGCCGCTGACACGGGGCCTCGGTTTTTAAGGTCTCACGCCGAACGCATGGCGAAGGAACAGGTGCTAACCATTTTATCGACTAGGTCAGTCGCGGTCGAGATACGAATTCACAACCTCCCGATCACGGAGCGTTGAACTGAGCTACCGTGAACGGTAAGCAAAATATTGAAGACATTGTCTACATACTAAGTAGTCGGTACGTTGGTGGCACTTTGACAACGATTATATGTAGTGATACTGTGTCGGCTATACAGGGAGCTTGGTGAACTTATAAGGAATGACCTACAGTCCGACATAGATGGACTTTTTATTTCTGAAAACAGTTTATTTTTATAAGATAAACTATCTATAAGATATGTTTTTACGAGGAATATGCAAAGAAATAGAGCAAAAATACATATTTTTAAAAAAAATCTCGAGGAGATTCCTTATTAACTAATTTTTTTTCAATTATCAATCTGGGAAGCAATACATATTTGAAAAGGAAATTGTCAATGATTATCAAATTAGGAAGATTTTTTTTGTAAAGGAAATTGTCAATGGCGTGATTCTTGTAAACAAGAATATTCATATTGAAAATGGAAAAATATTATTTAAAATCAATATGATTTCATCAAGAAAGGAGGAAATGTAATTTATTTAATTAAATTAGAATTATTCAATGATATCTAATTATTAAGTTTCCTGTCATATGTGTCCATGCATTTCTCAATATCAGTTGAAAAATCGTCCTCTCCTGGTCTGAAGCCTAAACATATAATGGCAAAGCCTGTCAACAATGAGAGTTGAAAGGATGTATTCGTAATAACAAAGGATTTGACTACAAGAGAGAATGATTTTCTTGAAAAAATCAATGTTCTGTAGATTGCTTTAAAGAACATCTCTGGGTTACTGTGCTGTTTTTTTCAGTGGGAGAGATACTGCTTTACCCAGAGTAGATGCAGTTTATTCCTCGGAGAAAATGTATGCATTGGCGATATGTTAAAAATGCAGAAAGGAAGGTTTACAGATTAGAAAGGAATGTTGTATGGTCCGTTAAGGTTTTATGTCCTGATTAGAACTAAAGCAATACATAAAAGACAAGAAACATACATGTACACGTGTGTGGCCTAAAGTCAGCGACCGGATATAACCTTTTTCTAAAAACTGAAACCAATATCGCCATATAGGTCAACGCATAAATTTACCTAGAGGTGTTCCTTTACATGATAAATTTTTGAAACTACTGATACTTAATTATCAAGTGAGTTCTTTACATGGAATTTTTTCTATAATATACGTAGCCTAAACTACGGTGAGATTAAAAATAGAAGATTTGTAATTATGTATCCATTGTTTTAGTCTGAAGGTATTTCAAGGATAGTAGACAACGGTCATATCACGCAATCCACGGAACGCAATTTGGACATTTTTTAGAAATGAAAATGAGCAAATATTTCTTTACTTACATCAGAAAACATTTAATTTACAGGAAATTAATTAAAGTAACATTTTGAAAAGTTGGACAATATGACAAATGTGGTGTTTGTTAGATAGAATTATGATTTTTCTGGAAGCACGTTTACGCTTTTCAAATGTGTTACATGTAACCTTTTGAAAGTTTCCTCAAAATGAGATCCTTCTGCGACCCCTAATGTCAAACTTTCGAAAGTCTGTATTCTGGTTATTTCAATATCTGGATATCCCTCATCTGCAAACAAATAATATATAGAGTTATACCTTTTTGCTGCCATAAACAAGATACGGAAATCCTTTTCTAGCGAAGTCGTGTTTAAACGCGCCACCTGGTGAGGAAGTGAAGGGTTTAAATTCATTAAAATTTCATTACTTTCAAAAACTTGATAACGTCAATTTTTTTTTACTTCTTTCAAATAAATTTAAAAATTGTCAAATTTTATTGCAAAAAGAGAAACATTTGGGTGAAGAAAATTCAAATAATTGACAATGTAATTTGGAACGATTTTGTGGAAACAAATTTTAATGTGATTATTATATTCCCACCTGTGTGTCCCTCAGTTTTACTATTAATTTATTCTAAGCAATCACTTGACCTCGTTATGCGGCCTACTGGATCACAAACTGTAGTTTTCTGAATCCATATCACCACTCTCTGAAACTGATGTCGTAGTATGCAGAAACATGACGTTATTTTTCTGCGTATCAAAAGGTCCCTTGACATTATGCTTTGTTTAATGGATAAATATTATATAGTTGATCTTTTTTCACTATATTTTGCTAATATTAGGGGATATATCATAAATTTATCAATAAGTGAAATGTAAAGATTTCTTTTGGATTATATTTTTTCAGCATTAATGCCAATAGATTTCAATCAACTTTAGTATTGCCATATTATTAAGAAACTATCATTGAATAATTAAAAAAAATGATAAATTTGCATCATTGTAGGAAATGTCAACACCAAGAAAACTAAACATTATTTAAACCCTTACAAGCACACAGTGTTCCGATGTGAATTAGCATTTATTACCCTAAAAGAACATATAAAGACTTTTTTCAAAAATGATTCTAAGAATTGCTTCTTTTTTAAAACCCCCAAAAGCTATTTAACATCATGAAAAATACTTATTATCTAATTATGTTGGACTATCTGTACAATTTATTATTTATCTCCTGTAATATGAACTTTCAAATGTTCTTTCTGAAATATTTGCAAAAGGGGAGCAATAGTTCAAAGCAGTAAGAAACTTTACGCCATGCCCATTTTGAATTAGATAAAATATTCTGCCCTTTTTCATCAGAATTAATGTTTACATTTCAAATATTATCTAAGAAAAATCATTGAATAATTTAAAAAAATGGATAAATTGTTAATATTCTAGGACAATGTCAACAATATTTATAATGAACATAAGACTTAAATTATTCACAGTGTTCTTACTGTGAATAACGCATTTATTACCCTGAAAGATTCATAAACATAAAGACTTTTAAACCTCAAAAATGATTTTAAGAATTCTTTCCTTTAACCCCCAATCTACTTTAACATCATGGAACTTTAAAGTGACTTACGTCTACAGTATGTTGGACTGCCGTGTACAATTTATTATTTACTCACAATTAATATGAACTTTCAAATGTTCTTTCTGAAATGTTTGCAAAAGGGGAGCAATATCTTCAAACAGTAAGAAACTTGAAAGCCATGCCCATTTCATTAGATTTTATAATATTTTTTTTTTTCATCAGAATTTTGTTTACATTTCAAATTAAAAATACCATTTATATAACTCAATGGACTGCAGACAATTGTTAATATATCTTCGACACGGAATATTTATAATGATGAATAAGACTCAAATTATTCATCTTTTTTTTCTGTTTTACTTGAATAACGGATCAAAGTTATTGTGCCTGGTTTAATATGAAAGAATCAGTTTGTGCACAAACATAAAGGTTTTAAACCTGTCCCTCTGCGTCTTTGGTTTTATATTTCTTTCCTGTTAACGAGGCCCGATCTACTTGATCTGTGCATACGTTTCAACGCAGCGTCAACTGCAATTCAAATATTTTATTTTTCTATATATACAATAACGTCAAATTAAAATTTGTCAATTATTTGTTTTGTTTCCACGCAGAAAAAAATTGAGCATAGAGAGAAAATTATTTCATAATATAAGAATTAGTTAATATTTAGAAAATTATACAGTATTGCAATCTTTAGTTGATGTTATGTAAACATGTTTATAATTATGCTTAGTTGAAAAAATAAATCTGAATTTTGTTTTTATATGGTTTTTTTTTTTTTTTTTTTCATTTTTTTATAAGATTTTTTTTGATAAATTAAAAACAACATTTGGATCATTATTTTTCTAAATATCAATTTCTTTGTAAAATCCGTAATTTTGGCTTTGTTTTAATTTGTGACAGTGCCCCCAAAAAAAACTGAAACAAAAAGTAAACGATTAGCATAATATATTTCCAAAATTATACACACCTTTTTTCGAGAACTTAGTATGTACGGATTAGCTTTTTAAATTATCAATATATATATCCTTTAAAGACAAATATTCCTGAATTATTTTACTTTTCTATATATACATATAAAGTAAAATCCGAAATTTTTGTCGGTTTTTCACACTTCCAGATTTCTTTACGTAAAATAAAGTCATATTGCTTGATAAAAAATTGAGCATAGAGGAAATTATTTATTATTTGAATTAGTTAATATTTAGAAAATTATACAGTATTGCAATCTTTTGTTGATGTTATTGTTATAATTCCGTTTTCGTAATTTTCAACTAGACCGGGCCTCGTTAAATATATCAATATATATATCTTAAGACAAATATTCTGAATTCACGAACATACAAAAGGTACTGAAACCGAAACAAATTTTTGTGGGTTTTTCACACTTCCAGATTCATTAATGTAGTTAACAATATGCATAAACTTGATACATGCACAGGCAATGATTTATTATTTGAAGATTAAAGCTCGATATTCTTTTTTTTTTTTAACATTTCCAGCTAATTCGTCAAGCTTGGACTTTATAAAGGGGCCGTATAAAACTATCTTTAAAAGGGTTATAAAGTTATATTCTAAGTATGGCGTATCTGAACTAAAATGTAAAACACGAGATTAAACAAAGATTAAAATAATATCTGCTATCTTATTCAAAATAAAATCACTGATTTTGAACCCAAATATCATCCCCAATTCTATACATATAAGTTAAATTGATTATATTTTTATCCCGAGTCGAAAATAAATCAATTATTGTTTTAAGAAGGATATGGAGATAACGAACAGTATTTAATCCTAAAGTCCATTAAACAATATACAAAATAAGAGCAGAGCAAACACGGACCTCCGAAACATCAGAGGTGGGATCAGGTGCCATGGAGGAGTGAGCATCCCCTGCCGACCGGTCACACCCGCCGTGTGCTCGTTGTCATGATCAGGAAATAACGGAAAAAATCCGTCGTCAATTCAGTGTATAAACAATGGACTAACAATTGGTATGAAAAACGTCAGTCAGCATATGACTCAATGATAAATTGTATTTGCTGACAAGGTCATTGTATCGACCATAGAACTTACGTAATGATGACTTTAAACGAGACTGCTGATATTTTTGTTTCATCAACTTGCTTGTCAATAATTTACCTCGTTTAAGAAATTGTTCATACGTAGAGCATGCTCTTGCGTATCGAATCAACTGAGATATATATACTCCGTATGCAGGTGATGAAGGTATATTGCTGCATAAGTAATGGAAGTTGACGATACAAAAGTTAAAGTCATCACGTTTATCATATATCTTGGTTGTTAGATTACCATTTAAGTCTCGCATTTCTATGTAACGCAATTGATTTAAATTGTGTTATTCACATGAAATTCCTATCTTTATATACTGTAACAAAACAAAGAGAAAGATCGTTTTCACTTTAGTTAGTCTAAACTTATGGCAAATACGCCATATTATGACTTTAAATGCTACATACTACGACTTTAAATGCTACATACTACGTTGCTTTATCTAGGAAATTAAACAGTGTTTGGTTTTTTTTTGTTTGTAAATAAATCAAATTTTGACACGGCCCCTTAAAATTTTGAAACAATGCAGTGCGCGAGTACGGTCTCGAGATCGCGAAATCTGGAAATGTCTACTTAAAGATATTTTTATGTTTCCACTTGAGACTAGACAGCCTATAAATATCAAGTCACGTAATCTCTTAAACTTGTAAAACATTGAAAGATTACATAATTTTATTGGAAACCCTTATTCAACATGGACGTGTTAATTCTACTACTCGTATTAAGTTTTACTGTTGAAAGAATAGAATGTTCTCAAAACAACAGTTTAGACTTGGTTTTGCAACATAATGCCACTGTGAATACCAACGAAGTAGAATACTATATGAACATTTCGAAAAACTGTACAATTAGACCTGTCTCAAGTTTAGTACGCCATGACATCAAACAGAAACTAGACTCTGGAGTTAAATTAATATATATGCATCTAAGTTTCATTAATCATACCGGAACTTTGCCAGGAGAAATGGAATCTGATATTTATAAACCATTCTATTGGGAGAGAACAACAGGACGCCATGGACAAGGCTTATTATTTTTGAAGACAGGTTTTGAAGTACTTTCGCTTTCAACTTTAACCCTCGGCACAGAAACCATGGTTATAGAATTAAAGGAAGATCCAATAGGATGCTTATTACAGAGGAATATCAAAAAAATAGAACATAATATCAGGCGAATTCTTTTAAATGATTTCCAGGAAATTTCATCAGACGGGTCTGGTGGTAGTTTGAATGACAACGAACATGTTTGCAACATACACATTAAAAATGTTACGGGTCGGGCTGTTTACTACCACATGTGTTGTTATAAAACCGCAGAAGGTGGCATTGAATGTAAGGAATTGGTAAAGGATATATGGATACAAATTTTATTTTACTGTATATGGCTTATGTATATTATAGCAATTATGTTTTGTCCATATCTTATACCAAAATCTTTTTACAATATCAAGTATCAACCTCTTGCTTACAATGTGAAATTTGCTGAAAAAGAAAAAGAAACAATCAAAATCTTGAAAAAATATAATCCAAGGAAAACAGATTATTTAGATATCAATAACTTGTCATCGATGAAGAAATTGAAAAAACAAATAACCGAGATAAGAAAAAATGAGCCAAAATTACTCCAAATTTCAAAACTTTGGTTACGCGTGGAACCTCATCGTATCATTCCACCAAACGAGGTTCCTGTTGGTATTCTGGACTCTGTCTATAACTCATTATTCCGCTGTAAAATCCGACATACGAAATCTTTTTCGGCGTGCTGTGAGAGTAATATTTTTGGCCCACTGACAAATGCCAAGAAACTGACATGGTATTCTTGTTTTAAAAACGCTTATGTTTACTGTCACTGTTATACTAACTATAACTCCGTGGATCTTCAGAGTTTTTATCTTTTATAAATTTGAAAATGAAGAGTTAGAGACAAAGAAAGAAGAAGCCATAAAACGAAATTTTGATGTTCACTTTGCATTTTTTCCGGGAAGCTTTGTAAGTTTTCTTACACCTGTGCATATCTCATTCATAATTTGTTATGTTGCTGCATTCACAGCTCCAGTGATATTCAAATTTTTAGGATTGTCTCGAAATATTGAAAGAAAAGGATTCATTGTTTTGAATATTAAAGATACAAAGAAAAACATAGAAATTATAGTCCGAAAATGTTTCAGAGATATGAATGAATATACACTCGAAGAAGCACTTGGATTGACAATGAAAATCCTTCTTTATCCTTTCAAAAAATATGGAATTTTAGCTTGTTTTTTCTTTGGAGTTTACTGGGCTATTTTATTACCGGTTTGCGTTGTTATTTTACGTTTTTATTGTTGTCCGACTCTCAATATCGTTGTGCGTCTGTTATCTCATCTGCTATTAATCTTGATTCCTAGAAAAATAATCCCTAAATCATGTTTAGATAGAGAAAATAATAGCTTCTGGCGAAATCAAAATATTGCACTTTTGCCTCCACATTCGACGTGGTGTTTTCATTTTTTTCAATTCATAACCATTCTTCTGTGTTTATTATCAATTATGTCTAGTGTAATTTTGGCAGTTGATATTTTCGTGTTTGTTCTAGAAGTAATGGTTTATACTCTGATTGGAATAATTTTGAATGCCTCTCAAACGCTAAAATTTGTTTCATTGTTTTTTATGCTATTTTTGTATGCAAGAGACTGCTTTGGTAATGTAACAAAGAAATACCAACTTTTCAATCAAGCTATAAATAAGGCTCTTTTAGAGAAAGCCAAAAACGAAGTTGAAACTATCGCATGGCAGTCAGCAAATGAACAACAAAATACAGCTTTTCAAATTAAGGTCTACCATGAGTGTAAAGAAAAGACTGGTTATTTTGTTGAAAATGGAATACTAAATCAAAAGTTGGCAGAGTTCTTTTGTTTTTGGATAATGAGGACAAACCATATATTTCTCGAGATTTCTTCTTCGAAGTTGCATACATGAAGCATAAGGGATGTCCTGGTAGTCTATCTAAAAATCTTTGTCAAGCACTGCGTCAGTTTTGTACTATCATTCTATTTCTTTTATTTGTGATGGTTGTTGTGATGGCTTTTGGAAATGAGTATTCAATATCAGGTTTTAACCAGATGTTGGCAACGCTTGCTGGGGGATTTTTACCTTGGATTTTTAGAAACATATTGTTCAAGCCTCCACATGAATTAGAACTTGACATTAGTAGTGTTTCCTTTAGCAATTTGTTAAACGAGATCATCCGTAGCTATACAGAGGTATGGCCAGTTGCTGATATTGGTTTTGCCGATGAGGAGCAAAATGCCGAATGTTCTGGCAGTAATGAGCATTCACAATGTGAGAAGAATATTTCCAACGACGAAAATCAAACTTCTTCATCCTTTTACAGTAAAGAACATCCACAAGGTGTCGTGAAAGATTCCAATGAAGAAAATCAAAATGCCAATTACCTTTGTAGTAATGAACATCTTTCAGGTACCAGAACTAATTCTAAAGAAAAAAATCAAAATGGCGAAGAGCCTAGAAGTAGTCAAATTCAACATGGTGATACAACTGCTCCCAGAGGCGAAATTATAATCAAAATTTATGAACAAGAACACAAGAGCAATGAAATTGAGATGTGCTTACCTTGAAATAAACAATACATTTCATGGTCAAATAGACGTTAGGTTTTTTTCTCATCTCAGTAATTCCAAAAAGATTTGTCTTAGAAAAGTTTGTTTAAAGCATCCTGTCATATAAATAGTTTTTATCATATAAACACCTTTAATGAACTTAGATGTGAGATGTGAAAATCATTCTCTTGTGCAAAAATTCTTTACATTCCATATGTAATATAGACTCTTTTTCTTCAGGACATACGCAACGTACCTTATCTACTGAGAACTTTTCTAGATATTCCTATAATTTAAGATTATTGTGCCATCAGATGTTCAAAGACAAAAATTCAGCATGCATTACCAGGGCTTTTTGGAAGACATCAAATTATGAACATTTTTGCATTATTCAAAGAAAATATACAAAAACTACAAAACAAATTCCAGATTTTTTTCTTATCAAATTTGTTTTAGAAGAGGTGTATAAATCCATATATAGACATTTAAAGTACTGCACAAGGTCTTTCATTAAGTGGAACTCTTCAACTCCAGGGAAGAACCCAATAATGTCAAAACTACGTTGCATATGGCCTT
>NW_026937463.1:0-7985 GCF_032062105.1 Saccostrea cuccullata | reverse complement strand
AGTGGTCCCTACTGAGCTCCTATTTACCTTTAATAGCCCCTAACCAGTTGAGTGGTCCCTGTCTGAGCTCCTATTTACCTGTAATACATCCCTAACCAGTTGAGTGCCCCTGACTGAGCTCCTATTTACCTGTAATACGTCCCTAACCAGTTGAGTGGTCCCTGTCTGAGCTCCTATTTACCTGTAATACATCCCTAACCAGTTGAGTGGTCCCTGACTAGCTCCTATTTACCTGTAATACGTCCCTAACCAGTTGAGTGGTCCCTGTCTGAGCTCCTATTTACCTGTAATACGTCCCTAACCAGTTGAGTGGTCCCTGTTTGAGCTCCTATTTACCTGTAATACATCCCTAGCCAGTTGAGTGGTCCCTGACTGAGCTCCTATTTACCTGTAATACGTCCCTAGCCAGTTGAGTAGTCCCTGACTGAGCTCCTATTTACCTGTAACTCCTAGCCAGTTGAGTGGACCCTGACTAACTCCTATTTACCTGTAATACGTCCCTAACCAGTTGAGTGGTCCCTGTCTGAGCTCCTATTTACCTGTAATACGTCCCTAACCAGTTGAGTGGTCCCTGTCTGAGCTCCTATTTACCTGTAATACATCCCTAGCCAGTTGAGTGGTCCCTGACTGAGCTCCTATTTACCTGTAATACGACCCTAGCCAGTTGAGTAGTCCCTGACTGAGCTCCTATTTACCTGTAATACGTCCCTAGCCAGTTGAGTGGACCCTGACTAACTCCTATTTACCTGTAATACGTCCCTAACCAGTTGAGTGGTCCCTGACTGAGCTCCTATTTACCTGTAATACATCCCTACTTACCTGTGATACGTACCTATTTACCTGTAATACGTCCCTACTTACCTGTAATACATCCCTTACCAGTTAAGTGGTCCCTGACTGAGGTACTATTTACCTGTAATACATCCCTACTTACCTGTAATACGTCCCTTGTTACCTGAATACGTCCCTACTGATCTGTAATACGTCCCTAACCAGTTGAGTGGTCCCTTACTGAGGTACTATTTACCTGTAATACGTCCCTAACCAGTTGAGTGGTCCCTGACATACGTCCCTACTTACCTGTAATACGTCCCTACTTACCTGTAATACGTCCCTAACCAGTTGAGTGGTCCCTTACTTAGGTACTATTTACCTGTAAAACGTCCGTACTTACCTGTAATACATCCCTACTTACCTGTAATACTGACCCTATCCAGTTGAGTAGTCCCTGACTGAGCTCCTATTTACCTGTAATACGTCCCTAGTTACCTGTAATACGTCCCTATTTACCTGTAATACGTCCCTACGTACCTGTAATACATCCCTAACCAGTTGAGTGGTCCCTTACTGAGGTACTATTTACCTGTAATACATCCCTACTTACCTGTAATACGTCCCTACTCACCTGTTATACGTGACCCTATCCAGTTGAGTGGTCCCTGACTGAGCTCCTATTTACCTGTAATACGTCCCTAGTTACCTGTGATACGTCCCTATTTACCTGTAATACGTTCTTACTTACCTGTAATACGTCCCTAACCAGTTGAGTGGTCCCTGAGGCCTAAAATGAAATTAAGTTTGTTTGCAGTTGCCTACTGTCCCATTGAAAATGCAACCGACCCAAACTTTTTGTAGCCATTTGGAAATTTGATTTTTTTTTCAATTTTTTAGAATATTGAAACAATTTCGTTTTCTAATTTTGACTCTGTTTTAATCATTCCGTAGTTTATAACAAGAGGTGAGCTTATTCATGTCTAGTAAGTGTATGAAAACCTCTTTTAATTGTTATCTAAGAAAAATCTGAATTTTTTTTATTTAAAAAAAGATACCTACCTACCGACTCAGTCTAAAAGTTATAGGTCGGCAACTGCAACCAAAGAATTTTTTAAGCTTGGCCTGACAGAGGTACTATTTACCTGTAATACATCCCTATTTACCTGTAATACGTCCCTACTTATCTGTAATACATGACCCTAACCAGTTTGAGTGATCCCTGACTGAGCTCCTTTTTACCTGTAATATGTCCCTAGTTACCTGTAATACGTCCCTAACCAGTAGGTGGGTCCCTGACTGAAGTACTTGCCTGTTAAATCATCCCTACTTACCTGTATTACAGTAATACATTGCAACTCTTCCTGTGATACGTCCCAATTAACCTGTAATACATCCCTACTTACTTGTAATACGTTCCCTAGTTACCTGTAATGCATACCTACTTACCTGTAATACGTGACCCTAACCAGTTGAGTGGTCCCTTACTGAGGTACTATTTACCTGTAATACGTCCCTATTTACCTTTTATACGTCCCTACTTATCTGTAATACATGACCCTAACCAGTTTCATGACCTTACTGAGGTACTATTTACCTGTAATACGTCCCTAACCAGTTGAGTAGTCCCTGACATACGTCCCTACTTACCTGTAATACGTCCCTAACCAGTTGAGTGGTCCCTGACTGAGCTCTTATTTACCTGTAATACGTCCCTAGTTACCTGTGATACATCCCTACTTACCTTTAATACGTCCATACTTACCTGTAATACGTCCCTAACCAGTTGAGTGGTCCCTGAGCTTCTATTTACCTGTAATACATCCCTTTTTACCTGTAATACGTCCCTATTTACCTGTAATACGTCCCTAACCAGTAGAGCGGTCCCTGACATACGTCCTTAGTTACCTGTAATACATCCCTAGTTACCTGTAATACGTCCCTAGCCAGTTGAGTGGTCCCTGACTGAGCTCAGTTCAAATCAAGAAGTTTATCTAATATTCTAATGCAATTGTTTTTTTGTTGGGCTAATGCACTGATATTTGAATCAGTAAAACGAGCATTAACGAGCGTGATAGCTTTTTCATTGTGACCTCAGTATAGAGCGACGCAAAATCACAATGCTCCGTGACGTATTTTCTTGAAACAAAATTCATCAAAATAAGGCTTAAACAAAAAAAATGCATGGATTGCATTAGAATGGGAATAACTAATCTTCTAATTTGGTATTTGCGCTTGTAACGCGTCGCCGGTAAAACTTGTTTGCGACCGTTAAATCAGCATTAACGGTCGCAAATTCCAAATTAGAAGATATTTATTCCCTAATTTAAAATTTAATCCCTTTCTCCTGCCAAAATCTTTTATAGTTCTGCAAATTCTGGATGATAAAAAATGGTCTCGAACAATATCTTTTGTAATATTCATGCAAATTGTCATGTATATTTCTTGTACAAATTTACTTTAATGAACATATTAATGTAATTGTAAATGTTATATTGCAAGATAAATAAACTAATACTCTTAATTCATGTAAATCGATTTAATTGTTTCTTTTTAAGAGGTGCTCATGTGATGTTTGAAAATGAAGATTCCAAGAAGAGAAACACATGATGTACTATATATTCAGGATAAAGGAAGACATTGACGCATATTTACACATTTCCTCAAATTATTTCAAATGGGAAAAAATAAAATATGTTATCTTTGTTAACTTTCATTAATACATGTAAGTTGAGTGCAATATATATTTTACTTTTAACACTACTGACAAATGTTTGTTAGTTGATGAGGTTTGGGTCATTTATCTTTAACATATGCATGTATCAACTGTGTTAACTTCTTATAATAATCATTGCTTGAACACTTTCACCTCTGAATTAAATAAAGAGAATTAACAATTAACAAATCTTGCTATATATAATACTTTTAAGATATCTTTATAGCAAAATAAATGCACTAACAAAGATTTACTACACTGGTAAATTTAACACATAGAACAAATTACATATATTCAATGTGTAAATGAATGTGATGAACATTCAATCTTGTAAATAAAATATAAATTATTGTAAAGCTTAAATACATAATTAAGCTACACTTCTAATTTTGTAATAATTTTCTTTTAGTTATCTATTTGGCTAACAATTTTTATTCCATTGGAAATGAGTTAATAAAGTTAATGAAATAAACAAGCTAATGCAATATAGAAGTCTTCTGTAGAGTTGATATTACTGAAACTACATACATCTATGTTGAAGAATTTTCTGTCAATCTTTCAAAAAAATGCATCTATTATAAAGATATTTTATTACATAAGCACCAAGTAATATATAGCTTATTGACACCTATGAGAAAAGTGAGACATAGTTTATTGATACTGTTTTCGTAATATCTGTGTGATTTTTACACAAATATATGGCAAAAAGGCTGTGTGATAATTTTATGAAAAAAACCAAAAAAGTAAAAAAGTAAAAATTACAGTAAAATGTATATCCCTTGCTACTTTATTACCAAACGTTTCATTAATTGAAATTGAAATATATTCGTGCAGGAAAAGTCTTGCTTATTTTTCAAAATTTTATTTGTGAATGCCCTTGATGTTTGTGGGATATTTAAATGCCCTTGATGTATCAGTGAAAATTACAAAGTGTGATGGGGAAAAAAGAACTGAAATACCAAACTCTGTATAATGTATAATACTTATACTACAGTAAATAAAACTTTAAACAACATATCACAGACAACAATTTTTGTAGTTTATTTTAAAAAACAAACTTTGTTGACAGCAAGCTGTAGTGTGATTAGAAATTCCATAGAGTAAATAATTAAAAATAATTTTCTACATGAATTTAAAGCACAAGCATTCACTATTGTAGAGTTTTTTTAGAAGATTGCAATGCTTACAGATCTCTCTGATTAAGGACAGATGAAACAAAAAAATGGATGCCTGGAATGGTATATATTTTTTGGCATAATTTAATTGCAAATGACCCAAACAATAAATTTCTAGAATAAAAAGAAATTGTAAATCTTCTGTGATGTTCAAAAGTCTGCTCTTCTGAAACCATCCTTATTAATCTATGGAGATATTTTTTTTACTTCAAATTCCATTTTTGTGCAAATTTGAATTAAGAAGTATGTGGTGAAAGTTATTAATTTTACTCATTTAAACATGACCCAAGTTGTTATTGTCATATTCTATGATTAAAGTTTGTATCATCAGTCCTTAATATCCAACATTTACAATATCATCTTATATGGCATACTACAAAATATATACATTTCTGACTGTTCTTGATAACTCTTTGAGAGTTAAATATTAATATTTAAAATTACATGTATTTCAGTCAGAACTGAATGTGGATTTCATCAATAAAAAGATTTAATGTCTACTGTGCACATCAATATCCCAGACTATCATCATGGTAGTATTACAAAAGGGACCATAGAAATATAAATATTGAATACAGTGTGTATTTTCATCCAGCACTTTTATTGATAGCTAGTATTTACATTTATATTGCACATATAAATCTTTTTCCGTATTATTAATAAATCTAAGGAATCACAAGTATTTATAATGTTTAATTGTTTAAAACGGGGGTAGAAAATAATGGTACTTAAATTTCCAAAGAAAAAATTGTGAATACATGTATGTTACATCTGTTTATGTATCTATTTTGTAGAGTCTGTTGAGTGACTGTGGACATATAATGGAATCCCAATAATTAGAACTGGTAGTGAAGAGATCAATGTATGGCATCAAAAATCATCACAGACTACATTTACCACTTTTAAAATAATATTTTTATCCTAATACCTATCTACATGATCTAACTATACCCCAATTTATATCATGAACCATATCTATATGAAATATGAAATGTTATTTATTATGCATACCTCACCAAAACAAAAATTATTAAAGACTTTTATAGATTTCTCTTCCAAAGATTTTTTTTTACTTTTTAATCTTTTGAGATGTTAAATGACACACCATAAGGAGCAAATGAAATAGTTCACACCCTAGAATTACTTGAGAAGTTGTGGAGATAATCAAGATTAAAATGGTAAAGCTAGGGCTGACAGAAGTGACAAATTCAAATAAGAGGTATAATTCAATATCCCTAAACTCAGATCCGGTGTTTGATTAAAAAAAATGACCAAAAAAATTAGCTCTTTGATTAAAACAAGTGAATATCACAAAAAACATAAACAAATAATTATAGTGCCATAAACAAGATACATATATTACCAAACACCTGGTATAAAAATTGTAATATTTGACTATTATATTATTCCTTCTAATATGAAGAAACATTTTTTCAGTTAAAATCTGACCCTGAAAGACAGAATAAATCCCCACTCCTGGATTAGGAAGCGTCGGCATTGTTATTTATACTTAGTGTAATTAGGAAGCGTCAGCGTCATTATTTATACTTCCTTTAATTAGGAAGCGTCGGCGTCATTATTTATACTTCCTGCGTCCTCTGTTCCATTGTGTTTATCGTTGCCGGCTTCCTCTTTCTTAGTCAGCTGTTGATGCCACATGTCCATAGAAACCATTCACTTGTAGAAGCTGGTCATGACTGTAAAGGCAAAATGCTTTATAATCAAAACAAGGTTTATAGAAGTGCGAAGTAAAAGCACTGTTTTATTTGTTAAATATTTTTATAGAAATGCAAAGTACAAATACTGTTTTATTTTTTAAATATTTTTTCAGAATTTTTTTTCTCCAGTAAATATTGTACAATTGGTAAAGACTGATTTAACCTACCTGCTGATAAACATAGATTCCTTATATAAATTGCTAATTTTTCTAAAACTTTATTTCAACAATTAAACCTTCATTCCTTAATAAAATCTGATGAGCATGTACATATTACATAATTTGAACCCCCTCTTTATACATGTACTTATTTTTCCAATTTGATAAGTAGTTTTATTGTGTGTGTGTGGCTGATCATGTAGGCCCTTAACTACCTGACCCTAATCCCCCACCCCCCCTTTCGAGATTTCTGAATCTGCCACTAAAATAGTGTACTTACGTCCCCCCTTTCGACAATGACCCCCTCCTTCATCACCAGTATCTGGTGTGCGTGTATGATGGTGGAGAGCCGGTGAGCTACTATGATGGTTGTTCTGTTCTCACAGACTCGCTCTAGAGACGTCTGTATGTTACGTTCAGTCTTAGTGTCCAACGCAGAGGTTGCCTACAAAACCAAATAAAACTAGTGCTAATTGTAACGGGGACCGTTACAGATGTTCCCCAAACGCTCCCCATGTCCCTTATCGTGCCTTATTCCTCTAAGACCTTTTATAAATATGCTAAGTATCCCACGATTTCATTTAAGAATATAAAAGTTACAATGATATCAACTATCAACGATATATTGTTTAACGTTTTGCATGCGCGCACACGTACATGTACATGCATATGCAAGATGATTATGGCATGTTGATTAAGCGATTAACATATCTTTGATCCCACGAATCAAAGAAAAAAAACATATATAAATTTACCATTTCTCAAGCATATATGTCATATTTTCAGTATATCGATTCACATTTTATTTCTCTACTTATTTAAACCTGGGCTCAAAGTTGGTTTTATTCCGACGACAAGGCAGGGTTAAAGTCGACTAAGGGTATCACACCAATACCTAACCAATCAAAATGAACTTATTCAATAGTAGTTCCATACATGGAAAAGGGATTTTCCTTTCTGTTCAGAATTTTTTAAATATTTCCTCTCAGGCCATTTTGACAACTCTGATACCTGTGCTTGGTAAATTTTATATACTTTGTAAATAAATATATAAAGGTTTTTTGACCGGTGCTATTCATTTTCTCCAATGCATAGGGGGCTACTCTCTGGGTTTTACAAGAGATGTTTAAAAAGACATTCGTGTCAGCTAATGTGACCTATATTATTTAACACCTTCTTATTAATATTTTTTTCATGAATGCAAATATCTGATTATTTTACGAAGGAGCGTACATGTATATTGATTTTTAATATACCGAAAATCGCTATTTCTGGGGATTACGGAATTCTAAAAAAAATTCAAATAAATTTCAAAGGTAAATTAAACAAAGGATGCTTGGTATTAAAATATTATTTCAAATCAGTAGAATCGAATGCTGTTAACGACATCTGAATAAATGGCTATAAAAGGCTTATATGCGAACTTTGGTCATCTGCACTTTAATTT
>NW_026937462.1:0-7840 GCF_032062105.1 Saccostrea cuccullata | reverse complement strand
GTTCAAAAAAATGACCGAACATGTTGACCACTACTGAATGTTACAAAATTTAATGTTACTAATAATATACATGATGAAATAATACAAATACAACACACCTCACAACAATATATCATAGATATATAGAAAGATCATAGAAGACAAGGATTAATTTTCAGGAGATATTTGATTCTAGAAAGGGGGGGTTAAACATTGTCGAGTCAGGTCAAGGCTTAACATGAAAATATATTTTATTTCTAGGATTATAAGAGTGCATGAGTTTTACACTTATTCTCACTGAAAAGTGTTGGACAAATTTATTTAATAAAAATCGTTTAGCCCCCCCCCCCCCCCAACCAACACAAACATATACATATATTTAGCAAACAGAAATGAAATATTTGTCCCTTAAATATTAATTTATTTAAAACACTGGACAAAAAAATTCAAACTGTACCAGA
Organism: Saccostrea cuccullata; assembly: GCF_032062105.1. Taxonomy (NCBI): domain Eukaryota; kingdom Metazoa; phylum Mollusca; class Bivalvia; order Ostreida; family Ostreidae; genus Saccostrea; species Saccostrea cuccullata. Next base: position 7,400 of record NW_026937462.1, on the reverse strand, counting down.
ATTGAAATTATTTGTCTTCTGGGTCAATCAGTAATAATGTGCCTTCTAGCGTAGCTGAGGTGGATTGAAAATGAATTTCGATCTGCAATTTCAATCCGATATTTTCCCCACGTCCGCCTCGAATTGTACTCGCCCATTTTTGTCTATCACTGCACGTTTTGATTGTAACAGATAGAAATGACGTTTAGCTGTATATTTCCAATTTTGCCAGTTAATGTCCCGCGGTCTTAATTTTATGTTGCATTCTGTTTATCACTTCATCAAGTTTATTTGTATCCATGTATGTAATATGTTTATGCCCATTGGGCCCTGATTTGGTAATAAATTCTATTCTATTAAATATATCTTGAAAAATAAAAAAAATAATAATAATAAAATAAATAATTTTTAAAAATATGGATCCGCCAGGTTCTTTTAAGTAAATAAGTAAATAAATAATTCGGGCTCGGAAATCATATGAGATCTTTGAAACGTTTTGATTATATTCAAGTCTACAGCTTTAATCAATCTCCAAATTGATCAAGATTTACTCGTGATGTTTGTTTTCGTTTTTACCTGCAGCAAAATGTGACAAATTTTACCGAGGTATGTTTGGAATGCTTTTATATTATGATAGTGATCCTTTTTATGGTTTCGTCAGTTGGCAAATTCAGACTTACATGCAGATTTCAAGTGTTTGCATGAGGTAAAATTTATCTGCACTGTAAAAACTGTGTTTAGAATCTAAACGCAAATCTAAACACATTTTTTGTATCACTTTTTTTACACGTTTAGCCCTAAACATGTCTCATTTCTAAACACGTTAGATTTCATGTGTTTAGTTGCTAAACATGTTTAACCCCTAAACACTTATATCTAAACACATTTTTTGTATCACTTTTTTTACACGTTTAGCTCTAAACACGTCTCATTTCGAAACACATAAACGTTTAAGTGTTAGGTTGCTAAACATGTTTAGTTCCACAACATTAGATCCAACAGAATAATACTTTTGGAAGAAAAACATTATTAAATAAGTTTCCTAGAAATACCATAACATTATTGAACATTCAAACATAGATTTATTTTGAAGAATTTTAAATTCAAAATACATATACATGTATTAAAAATTTTTAAAAAAAGTTTTGGTTTATGTCAATATTAATCAGCTCAGCAAGCATGCACTTATTCCTCATGTCTGTAACAAAAATTAATCAAGCTTATTAATTTCCTGCAAGTCTTTCACTAATAACACACGATCATATGTTTTCGTCCATAACTGCCAGAAAGGAATCCATTCCCATCATACGAATGTCTTGGACATGTTTAAAAATATACCGAACAGTATACTTCACAAAATTCAGTTTCCTCCAAACATGCTAAAATGCTAGAATCGAAGTGCTGAAGATGTACCAACAAATTCGTGGACTTGGAAATGCTTTGATTGGGACCATATCCTGTAAGAAAGAAATGGAATTATACACAAATATGCCCCTTCAAAGCTGACCAAAAGCTAAACTAGCTAATATTATGCAACTTTTATTGAAATCCATTTAACAATTATGTATATATAATACTGATATGGATATAGATATTTTCAATGACATTCTATAATATTAACTCCTTTCTAGCTTTCATGAATGCAAAAATAATAGAAGGAAATCTTGATCTACAATTGTGTGATTGCAACGTTTTTCATTCTAGTCAATTTATGTATATTACTCAAAGTAAACAGACCTTTTATTATAGTATTGTTGCCTTTCAAATACATTTCACAATCCCTTGATGGTTATCACTTTGGTTATGATTCGCTTCCTCTAATCCATCTTCTTTAGCTTACACTGGAATTTTCTTTGTTTCGATAACCGCTCTATTAACGTTCAAAAATATTACGCGTCATTTCCGGGAAGATAACTCTGTTTGTCACAGAAAGTGTTCAATCTCTAAACACTTAAATCTAAACACGTCTTAAATCTAAACACGTTTAGATATAATACATGCTTAGATATAAGTGTTTAGCCGTTAAACACAATCTTCAACATGTTTAGGTCTAAACACGTAATGGAAGCGTTTATATTCTAAACGCAGTTTTTACAGTGTAGAGATGAGAGATTTTGTATTTTTATATCATGGGAACGATTTCTAAAATTTCATGCCTACATTATCACGTAGCTGGAAACCTTAGAGAACCTTAGACTCATGAAAGGTAGGACACTGTTTATACAGATCAGTGTTTAAGATTGTCATTCAAATAATTGCATCATTTCTATGATCTTAAACAGGTCCAGCACAGTACCCTGATAAAGGTATATTATAGCTTGATAAAGCTATATAACTTTATCAAGGTATTACAAATACCTTGATCAAGGTATTTAATGTAATGAAAATTCAAAAAAATTCTTTAAAAATTAAATTTAAAAGTTGACTTATGATTTGTGGTCAGCGTGTTCACTCATGCATGAAAGGTATCAAAAAGACAGCATAAAAAGAACAACTCCTCACATGACATGCTTTTATACTGATTCCTTTGTTTTTGAATATTTAACATGCATGGGTGAATTTACTGACAACAACTCAGAACTCGACTTTCAGTATTTAATTTTTTCTGAATTTTACTGAATTTTCATTAGATAAAATACCTTGATCAAGGTATTTGTAATACCTTAATGAAGCTATAGCTTTATCAAGCTACATACCTTTATCAGGGTATCGTGCTAGACCTGTGTGTCCACTCGTGCATGAAAAGCACTCTGGTATCAAAAAGACAGCATAAAAAGAACAACTCCTCACATGACATGCTTTTATACTGATTCCTTTGTTTTTGAATATTTAACATGCATGGGTGAATTTACTGACAACAACTCAGAACTCGACTTTCAGTATTTAATTTTTTCTGAATTTTTCTGAATTTTCATTAGATAAAATACCTTGATCAAGGTATTTGTAATACCTTAATGAAGCTATAGCTTTATCAAGCTACATACCTTTATCAGGGTATCGTGCTAGACCTGTTAAATGTCAAACTAGTGAACTTAACTGAGCTGTAGGAACCTTAAATATCTGCAGAAATAAAGATTCCTACCCCTATTTATGTAAAAAGAGGCTAGGGCATGATTTTGGACTATTCTGCAACTCATTTATACAATTTCTAGTTTTAAAAAAGTCTTTAAACAACATGTTCATCAGAGTCACAGGGTAAGGGTTCATGATCCTGAAGTTGTGAATTCCATTTTTTCTGGAGCACGTGGAGACTGGTCCTTTAGATGAGACCTTATATAAACAGAGGTCCTATTTCACAGAATGTTCCTATTTGCTTAACGGCAGTGAGACAAGTACAGGTCTTAATTTAAATCCCTCCACAGCCTAGATTAATAAGGATTGAAAAATTCTTGAAGGGATGTTAAACAAAATAATTGACATTTATTTTTTCAGCAGGGAAAGGAAATATTAAGTTGCAATATAGGCTTGTAGTATATACATAATATGAATTTATAACAAAGTTTGATCTCAATACCTTTATTCTCAAATTTTGAAGATTATAAAAGAATTAACTGGTAGACATTGAAATGATTTGTTCCTGTTGTTAATTTAATATTGTTACACAATATAATTACATGTACAGTATTCAGAGCCAGAAATCATTAAGAATTCAAATACCATGCAGAGAACAAATGTGTGAGATTTTAAAAATGAAACAGGGATTGGATGTGTTATTTACACCTTGCTTTATTGTAATTACTGGATTGTATAGAGGACTAGAACTGTGAATTATATAGTCCAGTGGTTATAAACTGATGTACCAAATATGTTTTAATTAATTTGAATAACCCTAGTTTGTTAATCTATGGCATAATTTTCTACTATGGTATAATCAGTTAATCTTCCCCTGTGCACAATTATACATTACATTATATTTTATATACAGAAGCAAAAGTAAGTTGTATTTACTATACAAGTACAGGAGATAACTATACATACTTATTAAAGTCTTCCCTATTTTCTATTTACAGTCAGAGTGTATAGTATGTACAATACAACTTGATGAATTTAAGTAGTGATTACATGATCAACATCTGCTAGAAAATATTTACTTTATAGGAAGGTATATCTGACAAAAATATAATAATGTTTACCAGATGATGCAATCTATATGAGTTTTTCAAAGTCCGGTTTTGGAAGTAAAGTACATGTACTGTTTTGCTTAATGTACGTGGCCACATTTATGATAAGATGTTGGTGACATATAAGCTTATACAAAACTCACAGACTTCATATGCAGAATAATATATTTGCAAATCCATTGCTCTCTCCCACTATGAACAGGTGCGTTCTAACTGCATTTATACGATTATAGATGTAACTGCTTCTGCTATGAGTGCAATCGCTCTATCACACTCGCGTAGATCAAACTCTACAACATCTGTGTCACGTGTTGAGAAGTATATATATGAAATGTTTCGTGAGAGGAATAAATATAAGTTTTTAATAATATTCTTTGAAAAAAAAAGAAATTCAGAATATTTAAAATTGCTTATTTATATCTTTGAAAATTTAGTTTTGGTCAATGTATTTAATTGTATAATAACATTTTAAAAAATTTTAGAGAACTGCCATATTTTTATTTTTTCGTATCATGCATACTTGTACAAAGAACGTATAACTCTTCACACTTGGGTATTAATAATTAACATTCAGAAAGAGAAAATTTCTTTAACTAGTATATCTATTTCAAGAATGATTTCAGCTATTAAAAATGAATAGAAAAACTAAAAAAAAAATCATAGAAAAGCATTCTGGAGTAATAATCATTATGGAAGCATTCTCATTTTTCATCATAGCGTTAAATTATTGATTTTTGTCAGAAGGTTTCAATAAGGTTGATCGATGACGTCACAACTGCATCAAAACAAAAATTAAGAAAAGGTGATGACGGCGCTGCTTGTATCCAGATAACTGTGTTTGAGAGGGAAATACTTTATAAATTGTTTGTGATTTATTAGAGAAAAGTAGCATTGATCAGGTGTAATGATTTTAAAGCCATATGTTTTTCTTTAATGAAGACAAAAATCCTAGCATGTTGTAAATCAGAATTTGTGAAATTCTTGAAAAAAAATCAAAGAATGCAAATATAAGTAATAAACAACAAGTATTCAGTGAACATGGCATTATGAATAGCAATAGCTCTGCTGGCATATTTTCCATGATGCGCTAGCGCGCATCATGGGATATGCCAGCAGAGCAATTGCTTTTTCAAGTAAACGCCATGTTCACTGAATAACGTTGTTTATTTCTTAAATGTCATCACTAATATAATCTGGCAGCAAATCATTACAATTTTATTTTTCTTAACGCAATGATTAATCATCTGTCAGTGAGAGTGCTTCTCTATCTCATTTCAACCAATACATATATCTAACCTGAGAAATACTTCATTGAAATGATAAAAGACTAATGTGTGTTATTTCTAGGAAATGCTGAACATATATAAATTTATTAAAACATATTGTTAAGTAAAATTTTTGTAGCCGCAAGGAAATGAATCAGTGGATGTCGTACTTCAAAGACGACTTCCTCTGATGTTCTCGGTCACTTATAGTCACTTTCATATGGTGTGACTTCCCTAAGTTCTGTATTGTTCTGGCTCATTTTGTAAAATCATAGGATAAATTTTCCATTTCCTTCTTGGCCCAGTCAACAGAGAGATGTATAAATATACATGTATTAATATTCTGTATGTATAGAAAGAGAGGCCTGTACATGTGATACTTTATACATGTTTAGTGTTCTGTGTAGCTGTGATAAGGATATGCGTAATCAGTCCACTTTACCTGTTGACAAGCGTAATATCATCAGGTAAATGATTACTTCTGAGAAATGATCTCCCCTTATTTGTTTACGTTAGTTGTTCAGATACCAACACTTACAAATATCAGTCAGGGATGTACTAGTTCATAACTTATAAGGAATTCTAAGCCATGATATTAGTGGTACAGATCGACACATGCTTTAACTGCAGTGTTTTATACGGAAGAGACTAAATTTTTTTTCAGATGGGACTAGAACTGGCTGAGTTGACCTGGCAGTAAGGGGAGACAACAGTATGGCGGGCGGGTTAGCCGGGTCCGACATCATGCGGCTACAGAACAGCCTCATCGATCTGATGTTGGTGGCTGGTCTCGACGAAAACTCGGGACTTATACCCGAGAAATCAGGGGTAAGTGTTTGTTTCAACATGATTATAAACTGATGGGACTTATATACCAGAGAAATCACTAGTGAGTATTCATTACACCATAGCTTCATCATGATAATTTACCGCTTGTCTTAATTGGGCATCTAAATTATTATACATGTATTTCTAGTAGTACTTGAATGTTTCTGTATGTAACATATCCAACAGAATCACTTATAAATGCTCTGTGTTAAGAACTATTCCTATATACTCATAGTCCTAAGTAGTCTTAGGTAATGCAGATATATAACACTAAACACATTGTTGTATACCCACGGTCATCTTGTCTATTACTCATCACCATTCACCAGTCAGTAAGTTTATGGCAGATTGACCATTGGTCTCAGACGATGCACTATATAATATATACAGTGCATAATTTAAATAATTTTTATTTCTTATTTTTACATTTTTTATCAAATTAAAAAATACCATTTGCATGTTTGAAAAAAAAAATTACTATGCTCCATGTATTGTGTTTTTAACACACACATAACTTTTTTCTCCATGTTTCTGTCTATCTGTATGTCTTGTTAAAGTTACACTGGTTTACATCAGTAATTGAAACTTCCTTGTGTCTTTCCACTGTTAAGTAGAATTAAGTTCTAACACTTAACTTCAATGGGAATGTAAAAGGGCTCAAGGACCCATATCTTTGGTAAAATGGTTGGTGGTGTCCTGTAGAAATGAAATAATGTTGTGAGATAATTTTGATTTCCTCTTTGGATTCAATTGGGGAGTTTGAAAAATAGAATGTCTTTCCTTAAAAAACTTAGTTTCAACAATTTCTCATGCATTTTACTCTGTATAGCCAAACCATCTTTTTAATATAAAGAATGTATATTTGAAATAAACTTTTTGAATTTTTTTCATTTTCATCATAGATGTCAATATTGAGAAGATGAAAATACTATATATAATATCATTTAAATAATATTTCTTTCTTATTTTTTAAAAATAAGATAAGAAAATTTGTATATAGTTTGTATTCGAAAAAACAAAACAGTTTTAATTGTTGATTGTATCTAAAAAGAAAGAAAAATTGAGATGTTTTAGAAACAACTCAGGGGAATATACAATGTATGCTTTAAAACTGAAAATGGGTTTGTATTAGAAAAATAAAATCCACAATATTTTGTGAACTATTCTGTTGGTCACAAATCTGTCCTGTATGTATAGTACTGTATAC
>NW_026937461.1:0-78473 GCF_032062105.1 Saccostrea cuccullata | reverse complement strand
CATAGGCATGAATCAGCGTCAAAATATTGCAACGTTAACAATGCTACTTTTACAGCTATATGAATAAAGCTCTGTACAGGTATATATTGATAATTTCAGAAAAATATACACTCTTTAGAAGAACTTAGAGGAATATTATTAATTTTGACACGGGGCCAAATTTTGCGACAATTGAACCAGGTTCTTTTTAACATCTATGTAGATGGAATGAGAAGTTAAAGAAATATCAAAGAAAAGAAAAATATCTTGATTCCTGGAGGTTGAAAAATATACAGTATGGCAATCTTTAAAACAAGGGCAACGCTAAGCGGAGCATCCCCTAGTGACAGGAATATTACTGGTAATTGCAGTGTCTCATGAGAGATAAATTCTCCAGTTGGACGTTAAACATGTTGAAGATTGATAGAACATGTAAAGCGTATTTTGTTTAATGCGTCTCTGAGGATTTTTTTCTCATATGCCGGTGGAGAGCTGCACATTTTTTTTCTATAATAGACACTGACCTTCATTGAGCAGTAAGGGGTCTTTTTGTGCCCGATGACTGTCAGCATCTGTTGGGACATGGGTACTTGGTTTACACAGTTTTATTCAAAGGACCAGTTTTCACGACCCACAGTGGGATTCGAACCCGCAATGTTAGGATCAACTCACTTCCTTTTGAGAAAATTATTAAGGGAGGGGTGTTATAATGTTAATTCAAATTTTTCAAAATGCAAAGTGCATAGCGTCTTGGTTAGGGGGCATAGCATGGATACCTAATTTGGGGTAGTAAAGTTTAAGATAAAGAAAATAAAATGTTTTTCAGAAATTTGTATTTTTTTTACAAAATTATCGGGGATTGGAGGTGTCTATTTTTAACAAAAATCAAATTGCATAGCATTTTAGTTGGGGGAGGGGATACATGTAACATGCATACGTAATAGGACAGTATGCTACATGTATAAGTTTCATTTATTTACCTGCCTAAGTATATCTCACAGTTCCAGGCAATTTGCATTTTTTTCATAATGAAATTAAATAATGTACATCGAGAGGTAAATCGAACTTGTGGATTGTATTAACAGATCACAACTTTCAGGAATAAACAATAAAGTTCACCCCGTATTCCTAGCATTTCGACTAAACGCTAGGGGGAGATTATGAACGATAACTCCAAATCAGCGGAAGTTGTTAGATATATAGCGAAGTCCGTGCGGAGAGATACGCGCCACACAGAACTTCGACATATCTTGAGAATAGTTTGTTTGGACATTACCTGAAGAGTGACATTTTCTAGGTGGATTTGTTTTTATATTTATATGTATGTGGTGGGATTTTTCCATAAAGTTTATGTTCTTTGCTTCTCTAATTTTCAAATAAATTGAATTTTAAAACGTGTGCCCAAAATGTACAAGACCAAAATATAATTTTTTGAATGGGTATTCCTGTTTCTACGATGATCTATGAATGATTAATAGATGGGGGAATATGAAAAAGAAATTATGTGAAAAATCCCAAGTTTTATAATTGAAGCAATTTTTGGCAATTACTGTTAAATATAATGAAGCAATATTTTGTTGTTTTAATTATACGTCCCTTTGGAATCAGCGGTTTATAGTCTGTTTCAAAATGTATGTCCAAAGAGGAAGAAGAGAGAATTTCTTGAAAAAACTAATTTTATTTCTGTTTTACGTCTGTTCATTTCATTATTGATAAATATTTATAGTAAAGGTATATTTATTGGCTATAAATGTTGATTACAAGAGTGCAGCTATCATAATAATAATATTTTTGAAATTAAAAAAAACTACTATAACATATGCTCCATGTATATTGCTTATAAAAAAAAATTATAGGCCTATTTCATCTGTATGCATGTCTTATTTTTTTTCTTTTATTTTTTGTAGAGAAGACATTAGTCGGAAATTTAATCCTGTACCATATGCACAGATAATTGGTACAGTACAACCTAGATATTCATAATTTTTCATGTGTGTGTTTTGTGCACAAATCCCTTCTGAAGGCAAAATATTATTTAACATCATCTATGCACTTCACTGTGTTACGTTTATGTGGAGTTTGCCATGACAAAGCATGTTACAAAGCCTCTAATAATACAGACCCTGAGACGTGCTACTACCCCACACGCTCGCTGCACGAACGGTACACGAACGCTACACGGTTTGCAAGAAACGCTGCACGGTTTACACGAAACGCTTCACGGTTCGCACGAAACGCTACACGGTTTACACGAAACGCTTTGCACGAAAGGCTGCACGGTTTACACGAAAGGCTGCACGAAACGCTTTGAACACGTTTCTCACACACTTTGTACACGATTCTCGCACGTTTTGGCCTCTTTTTGGATTTTTACACTCGGAATATCTCGGGCATTATTCCGGTTTTATCATTAATTTAATGGAAATCTTCACAAAGTCACATTTAGCACCTGTTTAAATTAAATATCAGTTAACTAGTATTACTTAAACCGATGGGAATATTTAATACTCTGACATTTGTAACTAATAAGTAAATAATTGTCATTTCGTATTTATTTATTTATTTATTAAACTGTTTAAAAACGAAATGCCGATATTATGAATGACTGTTTAATAGAATACATTTTTTAATTATATAAGTCATTCATTTCAATGTTATATTTTGACGAGTATAATTTAATAAATTAAACACAAATTCGATTTCTTACATATTGTGTATTTGATTTCCGTAGGCAGATAATTTTTCTAGGTTTAAATTTAGTAATAAATTTTGCCTATATACTCTACTGACGATTATTGATACATTTTTTAATGATTTTTTTTATCTTACGTAAGCATTATCTTTAGGAGGGAAACCGGTAAAGGGGAGGGGTTAAATGTGATGTCTTAATATATTTTTATTCTCTTTCTCTTTTTACATGAAGCTTATCAAATAACATCAGAATACCCATCATACTCATTGGCACTTGGGGTATGGACCCCCCCCCCCTTTCCATTTTTTTTTCTTTTTAAATCTGGGTTCGAGTCACCTTTTCCTTTTTTTTCTATTTTAATATGCACTATATGTTATTAAAAATGCAACTCTTTTGTCTCTACAAGCTGTTTTTAAAAATGCCGTTTTTCACTGATACATATAAAGAGAGTTATTGAGTCTTGTGTGTGTGTAGTTTTAAAGGAAAAATGTGAGCAACATTTCAAGGATTTTTTAAAAGATGGCAAATTTTATGATCCACCTAAGATATTATTCAAATAGCCAGTTTTGTCCTCCAAACAGTATCAATGTTGAAAGACTGAAGTCTGAATTAGATTCTAACATAGGCGACAATGTTAACGTTTCTTCTCATAGCAATGTGCCTCATTTTTCGTTCAGAAGTGAATGACCCCTCAAATAAAAGCAAATCTATATATATATATATATATATATATATATATATATATATATATATATATATATATATATATATATATATATATATATATATATATATATATATATATATATATATTTATTTAAAACATTTTTAATTTTACAAAAAAAAAATTATTTTTGACACGTAATTATTCAAAAAGTTGCAATTTTACTTTAGATGAATTGCATTTTTCAAAAAAAGATATTAGAAATTTTGCTATGAAAACTCTCTGATAGGTCAAGAGAATTTTTTCCACATGGAAGCTTTTAAGTACTTGATAAATACACATGTACTTATACATGCAAGAGTTTTCGGTTTGTCATCAATACGAACAAGCTTATTTTTTTTTTAGATGGGTGCTTCAACAGGAAACACTGCTTTAGATGGAGTGATCCGGAGTCTATATATTCATCCACTTTTGACTACATCAGAGATAACGCCTATAATATGCCCGTAGCAATTAAAGTTCGCAGTCCAGGAATATATTTAGTATATGCTCAAGTAGCAGTCAACGGTCCAGAGCAAGGGTAGATATAATTAAGGTTGCTACTATCCATTACTATCTGCGTACTTAGATAAGTTGCTATAAGATAATATGATTATTTGTTTACTTTATCTAAAAATAAAGTTACAGCTTCAAATGAACAATTTTTCACATACTTCACAGAAGAGGGCCACTTGTAGTGATTCAAGTTTCAAGTGATAAATGCATAATTTGTGTAAAACATTACTCATGGTTGATGGGATTATTTTTTTTTTCTTGGAAACAATTTAACAAACACGAATGTTCAAACTCATTAAACTTCAAATAAACAAAAAAAATTAAGGACATTTTTGTGGTCATTGATTAATAGAAAACCAGGGGGAGTAGACAATTAAGCTTTTCAACTGTATATTTGTGTAGTCGCAGCTTAGTGTAATCTGAATTTTCAATTCATCGTTCAAGCTTAAAGATAGTAAGGAAGAAACATTAATTAAGAATATAAACTCGATTCAATTATTTATTATATTTTAGCAAATATCTGTCTGCTTTAAGATTCGCGAGTGTTCTTTTTGCAAAGCAGTGTCACTTCTTCTTGTTTACAGCAATTCCCTGCTTGCATCTATTTCAATCTTAATTAAATATAAAGAGAAATTTAGTCTTTTCCCTTGATTTTAATGCATTTACTGATTTAACGTACGGGATTATTTTTCTTTATATTAACAAAGCCAGAAATTTCCTAAGATTGCACCAGAAAACTCAGGAAGATTTCATCTTCGAACTAGAAATTTTCAATAAATGTAACTAAGTTCTCTGAATAAGCCTGCTTCAAAATCTGTTTACATATTTTTGCGTTTATTAAATATTGTTTTCATATTGTAATGGACAGGTACGAGCCATCTGTAGGATTTGAAACAGTGCTGGTTCATAATGGAACTGAAAAGACCTTGATAAAAAGTTACATAACGCAGGATAATAGGTTTGTAATCCCTAACAATGTATATTTACAAACATTATGTAATAAGTAAATAAACCTGTGACCTTTTGTCTGACACAGATTTCAGATAAAAAGTGCATAATGTACCGAGGTCAATGCCCTATTCCAAAACATAAACAATCTTTTTTTTCTTCAAAAAATAGGATTATTATATCATTAATCCACTTTGCTTTAATTGTTTTGTAATACAGAGGTCAGGCATATTACGATAGAAGAGCTGGAGAGCATCCATTTGACACAATGAATCATATGGGGATGTTTAAACTTGAATGTGATGACTATATTATGATAAGGCCAATTGGAGACCCAACATTCATCTATACGAACACAGAAGCCTCGTACTTTGGCGTTGTTCAGATCAATCCTGCGAGAAGTATACTATATGGTGATTACAGCTGTTAACACCACCTACTAAGAATGACAACTCTTATTTTGTCTGTATTCAAATATGATAATAGCATTTCGTTCCCTTGTACCGTAAAACTCAGTTATAGCGAAATCCTAAGGAACTGTGAATTTAATTCTCTATATATCCGTAATTCTTTATATCCGTGTAACGAATTCGTATAACTCTATCTATAGAGAATTCGCAATATGCATGTTTTCCTTCAAGTATTACTAACGAATATCTTGGAAAAGAAAAAAATATTACAAAACATGCCTTGGGTAACTAATGTTTTATTATGAATTGAATTTTATTATACAAATACTTCATGAAAATAAAGTCAGTTCAATTTATCCAACTGTAAGATATTTGAAAATTCGTTATAAAAGATGTAAATTTCATTATACCAATATTTTACTTCTACGGGACTAAAAATCAGTTCGCTATATCCGTAAATTCGTTATATCGGAGTTCGTTATAACTGTTAAATTTTACAAGCACATCTTATTCCCAAATTAATGCGTAAAATAAATATTGTCTAATTAATACTTATATCTGTCTGATAATGTTCTCCATCAAGTGATTATTGTTATCACTGTTTTAAAGATAACAATCTTTTCTAAGTGGTACTTAAACCACTTATCATTTCAGCTCTAAACATGGAATATATAGGGTTCTGTAAGTGGACAGTTTTTAATACGCCCAGTACAAGATTGTTTCTAAAACTACTTTTTTTTTAAAAAATGGCGAGTATAAATTTGATTTGGCTGATCACATGTCGTTGTCGTACAGATTTATTCTTCAAGACACGTTCTATCAGGGCTTTTAGTAATTTATTTTATTGCAAGGGATTAAAGCTCTTTCCCATGGTGTTTTGTTTAATCATATAGTTAATACTGTATATATAAAATATATTTGTTGGGGGTTCCACTGAACCGTTTTATTTTTTAAGCAAGGCCAGATTTAGGTCATTATGTTTGCAGCAATTGGTGTAAAAGAGTATTTCAGACGATAATACCAAATTAACATAATCAAATTAACAAAAACAGATATTGAATACTCAAAGTTTCCTCTATTTTTCAAATTTCTTAATATTATTAGTTTTTAAAATACCCTTTGTGTATCTAATTTTTTTTTTATTTATTTTACGTATGTTAAAGTAGTCATATAGAGATACAAATGATATGAAAAGAGTTCTAACCGTTTATGTAGAGAGGAGAAACAGTTTTTACTTATTTTTTGCTCATATCTGTTTTGAAAATCGATGCTTTCAAAAGCTAACAATTTTATTTTTTTTTTTTTTTTTTTTTTTTTTTGAAAAACATATTTATGTCATATATTTTAAAACTTTAATCCATAACTAACAATTTGATTTACATTAGGACAATTTCTTTAAGTCTTTGATTGTTTAAAATTTGCAACTAAATTCATTGTTTAGTTTTAATTTTGAAAGCAGAAAAAGATATGATTTCATTCACCATTACTCCACCAAAAATATACTAGTAGTCCCTGCTTGATTTCACATTCAGTTTATCTAGTCACAATCAGACAAGAATCCCTTTTTAGCACCATTTACTCAGTTTTAATTTTCTTTATTATAACCATAGTATACCAGTGTAAGCCATGAATAAATTTTTAATCAATAAAAAAAACGTAATGGTAATATAAATAGAACTACCTCCATAAATAACGTTACGGTCTTGTATTTCGCGATGATATCATTTTTCTGTGCATAATAAGATATGTATTTTATACATTTTTCCTATCACTGTACATGTTTTTTACTTTTCAAACTTTGACAACACGTTTTATTTATGTATATAATAGTAAATTTCATTTGTAAATACGTTTGTGATTCTTATTTTCTTAGTTATTTCTGTTTTAAGTGAAATAAATATTGGTATAACTGTTTAGGTATTGTTTTCGACAGTCTTTCATGTTTATAATTCCACGAAATGGCACGTCAGCGGCGCTGAATTCTCAAAAGTAATGTTAGGCTATTTTTTTTTAATATTGTTCTTATTTTTTATGATGGGCTTTTGATGTTGACAATTAGATGTAGAATATTTGATTTTTGAAAAGAAATTCATATTAAATTTTTAAAAAATACTCATGAAGCATAGTCCAATGACACAGCCCATGACATTACATAACGTTACGTTTTCGGAAAAAAATCAATGCAAAATAAAACTTAAAAAGTATGCTGTATAGGAATAACGAAATAAAGTGAGCAAAATCAATTTTCTTTTTGTTTCTTATAAAAATTGATTTGTTAAGCTCTTTACCATTTTTGTAAAGAGATGAGACGGGCTTGGGGGTAAAACCCGATAAGACGTCGAGTATATAATTGAGAAATTTTCTCATCTAGAAGATTTTGAGTAAATTATATTTCATAAGAATATAATATCAGGCTAATAAGTGGGCATAGTTTTTCAACAGATTGCCAGAAGATCTGGTCTCCAAAACTGTTCCTGATATATTTTCAGTAATTTCACGTATAATATATATCAGCTTTCATAGTGAAGTTGGTATATATTATACGTCTCAACAATTTTTATTTACGTACTAGTAACCACAAATGAATTTCATAGAATAGTTCACTCTCATATATTCTTTCTCGATTAATCACTGTTAGTTACCTTAATCTTATTCATCAAACCTGTAGTAAGAAACCAGAAGGGCAAAAAAATATCATCTGTTTTCAAAAACTTATACATTTTCAAGATTGTGATTACAGGTACCATGTTTTTTTTTATGTTTTCGCATTTTTAAGCTTTTCGGTCTTTTATTCCAGTTCACTGAGATATACACTAAACTAAATACTACATGTAACTCACCACCAAACGAAAGTATTACTTTTTAAAAACTTGATAAATAATTAATTTACGTAAGCAAAAAATAAAGCATTTAAATGTCTTAATTGATAAATTACAATGCGTGACCATTTCATAGAAGAATGAAAATCGTGTCCATACTTTTTCAGAGGGAAAAAATCTTATTTTATTTTTCTTTGAATTTTTGTTCTTTGTGTTTGTACTATTTATAAAACAGGAGAAAAATTACACAGTATGCGGAATTTGATCCTAGAAGAGCGTGCTAAAACAAACTATCTTTCCAGTCCACAGTGTAACAATGTAAATGCGATGGGACTTTTTAACCATACACAGAGACGCAAGCATAGTCATGGTCATCAGTCTTACAATAAACCTTTAATACCGATGTTTCCTTTGATTCATTTACTACCTTGTGTATATCAACAGTTAGGTCTACATCATATTGGCACCAAACTAGTCTTCTTGAAAAGGTCAAGGAAAGCCCATTGTTTGATTCCTCGACACCAGAAAATAGGCTCGGGTCTGTGATTATGGATATTGCAAATCATAGGCTTTTTAAACACGCACGTTTAACTGAAGAAAATGCAGTTAAAACAATCCGTCTTTTCCTTAAACTTCAATATGCCAATAAAAGAATTGACGCGGTTAACATTAGTAATATTCTTAATCATAAAATGATCCAATATTGTATTCCACTATATTTCAAGTTAAAGACTACGAAGAACTTGGATTTAATTCTACAAGTGGTAATCCTACTTATACATATACTACGCTTTCTAAGGAAGAAATTCTTCAAAATCACCTGTCAGTTTTGAATACTTTTAATATTCCACAGAGCCAAAATGAATTTGAACTACCTTATATATATTGGATTCCAAAACTTCATAAGAATCCTTACAAACAAAGATACATTGCAGATTCCAGTAAATATTTAACCAAGCCTCTTTCATTAGTTCTCACTAAAATATTGACAGTAGTGAAGGGAAAACTTCAAGAGTACTGTACAACTATATATTCAAGAAGTGGTGTAAATCAGATGTGGATACTTAAAAATTAAAGAACTTTTAGACAATTTGAAATCACAAGACTTTACAAAAATCAACAGCATAAAAACTTACGACTTTTCAACTTTATACACAACAATTCCGCACGACAAATTAAAATCCAGGCTTTTTGATATCATTGACAGCTGCTTCTTCAACAAAAATGGAACTCGTAAGTTTAATTACCTCGTCATTGGTCATTTGAAAAATTATTTTGTTAAAACAGATTCTGATTGCACACATAAGTACTCTGAAGTTGACATCAAGAAGATGCTTGAGTTTCTGATTGACAATATCTATGTGGTTTTTGGAGACCAGGTATTCCAACAATCTATTGGAATCCCCATGGGTACAAATTGCGCTCCGTTATTAGCAGACTTATTTTTATATTCATATGAAGCAGAATTTATGCAAAATCTTTTGCTTGAAAAGAAAAAAAAACACTTGCTGTGGCCTTCAACTCGACATTTAGATATATCGACGACGTATTGTCAATTAATGAAAGGATATGGAAATAACGAACAGTATTCAATCTCAACGTCCATTAAACAAATATACAAAATAAGAGCAGAGCAAACACGGACCTCTGAAACATCAAAGGTGATAATGATAATTTCCATTCCTACGTCGACACGATATATCCAAGTGAGCTTGAGATAAAAAAGATACCACAGAGTCCGACACTTCTGCTTCATACTTGGATATTTTACTTGAAAAAGACACTCTTGGTAATCTAACAACCAAGCTATATGAAAAACGTGATGACTTTAACTTTTCTATCGTCAACTTCCCTTACTTATGCAGCAATATACCTTCATCACCTGCATACGGAGTATTTATATCTCAGTTGATTCGATATGCAAGAGCATGCTCTACGTATGAACAATTTCTTAAACGAGGTAAATTATTGACAAGCAAGTTGATGAAACAAGAATATCAACAGTCTTGTTTAAAGTCATCATTTCGTAAATTCTATGGTCGATACAATGACCTTGTCAGCAAAAACAATTTATCATTGAATGAAATGCTGACTAACGTTTTTCATACCAATTGTTAGTCCATTATTTATACACTGAATTGACCACGGATATTTTCCGTTATTTCCTGATTATGACAACGAGCACACGGCGGGTGTGACCGGTCGGCAGGGGATGCTCACTCCTCAATGGCACCTGATCCCACCTCTGATGTTTCGGAGGTCCGTGTTTGCTCTGCTCTTAATTTGTATATTTGTTAAATGGACGTTGAGATTGAATACTGTTCGTTATTTCCATATCCTTCTTCTTGATGAAACAAGAATATTAACAGTCTCTTTTAAAGTCATCATTTTGTAAGTTCTATGGTCGATACAATGACCTTGTAAGCAAATATAATTTATCGTTGAGTCAAATGCTCATTGACGTATTTCATACCGGTTGTTAGTCCATTTGTACATTGAATCGAATTAATGAGGGATTTTTTCCGTTATTTCCTGATCATGACAAGGAGCACACGGCGGGTGTCACCGGTCGACGGGGATGCTCTAGCTCCTCCCATGGCACCTGATCCCACCTCTGATGTTTCAAGGTCCGTGTTGCTCTGCTCTTTTTTTGTATTGTTTTATGGACTTTGAGATTGAATACTGTTCGTTATCTCCATATCCTTCTTTTCATGCTTTTAAAATGACAATATAGTTATTTATAATAAGAGAAACTTGTAGGCACCTTTCATTTGCTATATCTTGACCTAAACTAAGTTGACAAATCCAAGACCATCTTGTGTAACGAAATTTCGATATAAACATCTTACTGTAATAATGTGAATGATTTGTTAATGTAACTATTTTGAAGGAATGCAAAAATTTTAGAAAATTGTCTGTTGCCAACCAAACAGTGTTATATCTTGATGAAAAAATGTCTAAGTCAAAGATGTGCGTGTTGTAGATCGTGTCATCGTGTGAACGTTTTTGTCAATTGTGATATATATATCATGAAATGATGTACATCCCTTTTCATGATTATTTATTACTTCTTCATATTCTTGGTATTTGATTACAATTGTTCTGTTAAATATTACCTTATTAAATAAAAAGTAAAATTTTTGATAAACATTTTTAATCTGAAAGTAACCAAAGCAGTGTACAAGGAAAAAAATAACTGAAAAAGTGTAGATGCAGCATGTAATTACCATTCGAAGTTTTACAGGCCCTACTACATTTAAAAAAAGGGAAACATATTATGAGCTTTTTATTGATTAAAAAGCAGGTACTAATTTATCATTTTGAAAAAATTTGAAAATCTTGTGAGAAAGACTTTTCCGACATAGGTTATAACTTAAGTGTAGGTATTTCACGTTTGTTTCAAATGAAGTGCCTTGCTCACTTCCCAGGACAGATAATTATGAAATATTGATAAAAAAAATGGTATCTTTTAAATTTCTTAATAATTTTAAACAACAATTACTGTGGGTAAAATAGCGTTAAAAAGGATTACAAAATCAAAACAAATTAACTTGGTTATGCCCTTGCATATTGCAATTTATAGATTACCTCTAGACTGCCAATATAATTGCTAAAATCATGTGACTTTGACATCACGTGACAAGTTTCAATAAAAAATCTTAATATCATGAACATGCAGATTTGAACCACATTACATTTTTTGATATCAGTAAAGTCCTAAAAAAATCCCCAATCCTAATCAAGTATGTATTTTTTATCTAAAAAATTGTCGACCTTAACTGGTAACCTTAACTATTCTGCGCAATGAATTGATGTCCAGTAAATAAGATAACAGGTGTTATGATAATCAAATCCTTATTTTTTGTTATAAAAAAATCCTAATGCTCGTTAAAATGAACAGTTAACATTGTTTGACTCAGTTCGAGGGCAGGAAGCGTTTACCAAACTGTACGCAAAGGGCATTAGACCGAAGACAGACAGTTTGGTTCGAGGGTCCGACTAAACGCATTTTGTCCTAGAGCTCAGTTTATGATTGTTTTGTTATGCCTTTCATGGCATTTTATTTTTTTTATAGTAAAATTATTTTAAAGGTAAAACAATGTAAATTACTGTAGAAGCAGAAAGGATTAAATTTCGTTTATTTCGTATCAACGAAATTAAATCTCACACGAAATTTATAAATTACTATGTACTGGATTACTTGCCAAGAAAATTTACATTTTACAGCATCCCCCGTAATGTAAGAAATATACACATTCAAACTGAAATTTTTTATACATAGCGCATTGTAAAAATTTGTAATGTAACATGTCCAATCATATTTTATCACACAGAGTATCGCCTCACGTGCTTTTTTATTTCGCCCAGCACTTCTTCGCACAAAGGTATTTTATCTTTTTCAGGGTAATAGATTTTTCTTCTGAATTTACCAATTAATTTCTGTATCCTCTCTAAAACAGACAAACCTTCTTCGTCTAACACAGAATTTTTTCTAATGTAGACCCCATATCATAATTCTTGGCACCAGCAAGTGTACTAACAGGTTAATCAAAATATCACTGAAACTATATCTTCTTGATCCCGAAGGTACTCTTTGTACTTCACCCTTACATTGACATCCGCCTTCGCCTCCAAAAGGATTTTGACCTTTTCCACTAAATTATCCCTAAACGATTCCACACCCTCATCAATAAGTGAAAACAAATGAGGTTTCACATCATAATCGGAACCACCATTAAACACCTGTACCGCTTGATTGACGTCCAGACCAAGATTTAGCAAACGTTTCAGTACATCACATTTACATTCAAAGATTGATTTATACATTAATCCTGATTTTTTCATATGAAACACTCCTCTTCTTTTAACAACTACGTGTCCTTTTATCGAAAAATTACGTCCCCTTGCCGTATATTGACTAAACAGTCGAACAAATGAATCTTCAGTCTATATAACTGGGTGTTATTTTCAGTGAGAAATAACTGATTTACAAATTCAACTTTGTTGTTGATTAATGCAATACAAAATGCTGAAAACCCTTCTTTATCACAGATTGTTGGGTCTCACTATAACGTTTGACCATCAGTTCAATAGGTATGCTAGTCTCAGTATTATTTAAAAGTATCAAATATATAGGTGTTCGTCCTTCTGAATCTTGTATATTAGCATCAGCTCCTGCCTCTAGCAACTTCTTTACTATACTTGTATGTCCACTCTTGCATGCCATTGTCAGAGGTGTATCATATCCATCTTTAAGATTGACATCAGCCCCTACCTCTAACAGCAGCTGTACTATACTTATTTGTCCATGTGCACATGCAGATATAAATGGCGTTTTAAAATTATTTCGATGGTTTACACCAATCCAAATATCTCTAAACTCCAAATCAGTAAGTCGCCTTTTCTCACGTGATGAAAATATTAACCCAAGATTTACATTGGCCCCGCCTTTATTAAATCCTTTACTATACAAATATTCCCATTACTACATGCCAAAGAAAGCGGTGTATCAGATGAGCCTTTTATATTGACATCAGCACCTGCTTTTAACAGATCCTTTACTATACTCTCATTCCCTGTCCTACATGCCAAAGAAAGCGGTGTATCAGATGAGCCTTTTACATTGACATCAGCACCTGCTTTTAACAGATCCTTTACTATACTTTCATTCCCTGTCCTACATGCCAAAGAAAGCGGTGTATCAGATGAGCCTTTGAAATCATATCCACCTGGTAGATTAATATCTGCTTTTAACTTTATCAGCTCCTGCACAACACTTGCATGTCCTTTTATAAGAGCTGCCATCAGTGGTGTTTCATTATGAACTTTAAAATTAACTTCAGCCCCAGCCTTTATCAACTCTTTAGCTACATCCATATGGCCATACCTACATGCTGCTATAAGCGGCGTAGTTGATTCACTAGGAAGGTTTGCACTAGCCCCAGCCACTAACAATTCTTTCACTATACTTATATTTCCACCCTCACATGCTGCTGTAAGTGGACATTTATACCAGCTTAATGTACGTCGTAGAACCGTGTTAAGTGTATCATTATCTAAATATTTCATGCATATTTTAACAATTTTTAAATCACCACTGTAACAACTCAATAAAAGTAACCGGTATTTTTCATTTATTTCATTCATTGTTATGTTCTTAAATAATACAGGTGCTCTTCTTTCGTCTTCCATTCGTTTTAAAATATATTGTAGGATTCGATTATGTCCATAATAAATTACCCAACTGATAACTCTAATAAGGTGCTTAGTTTTAGATTCGCTTTCCTTATTCAAGAGCGCATTCTGTCTTCCCCGATCCGAATTCAATTCCTTTGAATCCCTCTCACATTTATTCATTACCTTCGATATGTCTGTCCGCTCTGAGAGAAATAACGACTCCAACTCTGTATCAGACTTTGTCTCCAATACTTCCTCAAAAGCCTGATACACCCTAGGTTCCTTTAAAACATTGTTCATAAACACATCATACAGTTCCATATTTTCTATATCCCTGTACAACCGCTCTGCTAACATCAGATACATTTCCTCTCTTAACTTTATACAGAGATCATATGGCTCACTTTTACTTTCACTATATAATCTATTATGTCCTTCTCCACTCAATTCATTATTTCCATTGATTGGTTTATTTTCCTGTACCTTTACGTTGTTAGCAATATAACTACTGCTCATAAATTGCAAAATAAGATCTGGAAACTGGCAACCGAAGTGATATGCAATAATTTCAAGCATTGAATCATGAATTAATGTATATTCAGTACCATTGCGTGTTGTGTATGTTCCCTCCATTTCTGACAATGCATCGACAAATTCAAAATTATTAGTATAGCTGTTGACTTTACATTTGCGAAGAACATGACGTTTGATTTCAATGAAGTTTTTTGTAATCACTGTCGTTTCTGCTTCTTCGAGGATTTTCTCTGACATTTTGTTCTTATTCATAATGCATAATACCAAAGTAACATAATGAATTCTGTTTTCCTTTTTCATTTCATCAAGTTCCTTAAAATACATGGAACTGGATTTTCAAAAAATGAAGAGCCATACTGTTTTATTTTGCTTTCTTTTGTAAACAGTTTGCAAAGATACGGGAAACATTTTGATAAAGATGCAAAAGTTGCATTAGACAACAGATTTGCATCTATGTTGTATATTTTTAAAATACTTACTTTATCGCTGTAATCTAAAGCATTTGATTCGCTATGTAAAAGAACAATATTGTTTCCTCAGAAAATAATGATTCCGATTGAATAGCCGTTCTATACACTGTTTCTCTACATGTCATTAGTGTTTTTGACTCGGAGAATAAAGGCTTTTTTTATTATATGTTGGTAGTCAAACAAAAGGTTCAATTTTGCCTCTTGGAGCCCAAATACCCCTAGCACATCATCAATAACAAAAACCTGTGGATTGGTGGGGTCACAGTAGTCCTCTATCTTTCTGATGTCTTTGATGGGTACAATCTCATATCCTTCCTGTTGTAACATCAGGGCGATGTGACGAGCTGTCGCTGTTTTCCCAGACCCTGGGACACCAACAAATGTAACATGGGGCTTATTCCTCACTTTATCCAGCATTGCAGGGAAGTTATGAGATTCATGAAAGAATTGATCATTTTTTTTCCATTGTAAAAAAATGGTCTCATTGATAGCTGTAAACAGAAGAGATTGTTTGTTATTGAACATATGACAAATTAGTATCATTAGTACAGTTTTCAAAGTTAGGCTTCCCCTATTAACGTTGAATAAATTTGTAACCAAAAGACACAAACAAGTTTATTGTTGTTTGTGAGTGCATTCTTATCTGTTCTTTCCTTGCAAGAAGAAGACATATCGGTTTTGACTTTCAATTGACTTTGTATGTTTATCGGAGGACCTAGTGTTGTAAAATCCATATCGCATGGTGCCTTTCAGAAATCATCCGCAAAATTGTTTGAAATTGAAATTATTTCTCGCTTATACATACACGAAATCAACTTTTTAATGATACGCAAACAATGTATCAGCATCATTACAAATATAAACCTTTGTACAATTTGACAAAACTTGCAGGTAACTGACTTTTATCAGGGGGGGGGTTGACTAAGTACTGGTGTTTGTTTTACCACCAATTTGAGAAATATTTGCTCACATTTTATACATTTATGAGAGTGTCCAAAAAGTTCGTGGACAATGACGTTGTTGTGAAAAAAATTGTTCTATATGCATTTAATGTATATCAAAATATTATTTATGAAAAACCAATTCTGAATGATTTAATTTTTATTGATGAATCTTAATATTTTTGTAAAAATCGTGTCTTTAAAGCTCGCAGATTGTACACTATATTTTTTAAAGCACAGTACACTTCCAAGTGCTAGCAATAATCTTTAAGCATAGATAATAATTTATTTAATTTTTAAAATTAAAAACAATGCACAAAGCACAAGATGAAATGCTCCCATTAAGCTTGACTTAATGGTAGCTTATAGGTGCTTAATGGTGGCTTAAAGGCTGCCTTTAAACCACCATTAAGCACCTATAAGCCACCAGTAAGCTTCCATTGAGTAACCATTAAGCCACCATTAAGCCGAATTTCTAACTTAATGGTATCTTAATGGTGGCTTAATGGTTACTTAATGGTGGCTTACAGGTTCTTAATGGTTACTTTAGACCACCATTAAGTCACCATTAAGCCACCATTAAGGTAGACTTACAGGTGCTTAATGTCCAAACTCCATTAAGCTACCATTAAGCTACCATTAAGCCACCATTAAGGCACCATTAAGTCACATTACGCAGTCGATTATATTGTTTATATGGGTGAAAAATTATTTTTATAGTGATTTGTTATCATTATTATAAATGTAGAGTTCGTTTTATCTCGGTTAAAAATAATGAAAAAGAACGAAATTCAAAATAAAAAAAAAAAACATGAAAAAAACGCCGCAACGGGTGCGCGAACCCATGACCTTAAGTTTCGTAGGCAAACGCCTTATCCATTACGCTATCGCCGCTCCTCATTAAATGAGGAAAATATTAAATATTAAACCTTTATTTTTTTCAAAATTTGTTTGGACTTGTTAAGGTTTTTACTAGAATTTTGTTGAACATTTCCAAACATCTTGAATTGATTTATTAATCAAAATATAAACAATTTTATTTTTGGATCTTAACACATTAATATATATATTTCTACACAGAGTTCGGATGATGTAGTGTGATTGAGTTCTTCGCTCTGTTAGTGTTAACGTTATTTGAAAATTTTTGAAATGCATAGACCTAAAACGTAAGCATTAAATCATGATTGAAGATAAATCAATTATAGATAAAACACAAAAGTCTATCATCGAAAAAGAAAGAGGAAAAAAACAGATTCTACTATTATTTTTAATATATACTGCAGATATTAATGGTTTCTGTGTCAACAATTTAGTTACAATCCTCGCGTTTACAAGAGTTACCTGGTTAATTACGTTTACAAAAACTTTTTTTAGAATATCAAATTCAATTTCAATTCTTTTTGTATCATAATGGGTATCAAAATAATTGAATTTTTACGATGAATCATAATTTTTGATTTGTTATATGCTTGCGTTAAATTTAATTTTTCTTTTTTTAAATAATTGATCATTAAAATCTGTCAGTGTACGTTGTGTATGTATAGTTTCCTGTTAGTTAACCGGGGACAGGGGACACCTAATTAAGGTCTATTGCCAGTTTACTGTACACGGATTATCTGTTAATCCTACCCCGTTTCTTAATGTGTATACATCTGGTCGGATGTCATGTTTAATCTGATCGGCCGTTTCTCTGAAAATCGATTTTGAAATAACAATCATTGAAGACCGACTAGATTTTAACAGATACTTACTGCTGCATTATTAAAAAAAATAATGAATTGATTAAAAGTATTCATGATGTAAAAGCCATTAAAACGTTTTTCATGGTAAAAGTCAATTTTTAAAAAAATTAAACATTTGTATACCAGTAGCCCCCCCCCCCCCCCCAAAAAAGGACAAAGGTTTTTTTCATGAGATCATATAGTTATATTCCTGTGAATTCTGTAGCGGAATGTTTCTTTTGACATATATTATAAAATGACCATTTTAATAAAGTAATATATATTCTGTGTTCGGAATATAGATAATTCTAAAAACAAACTGATTTTTGGTATTATACATTTAAGATATTTCACTAGGACTTGCCCACGGTGTGTAATTATTATTTATTTTTAAAAATCATATACACTAAAAATAAAAATAACGCATGTAATAATGGTTAATTTAAAAAATAAAAATAATATACAGTTCTGATACATGATGTCTTGTTTTATTATCACTGTAAATGATTTAAAAAAAAAATTAGACACCTCGAGCAAGCCCCTGTGGCTATTAGCTAACTTCATTCCCAGTGATCAAGTTTATGCATGTTGACAATAAACTCGTAGAAATCATGATCGAGACAGAATTATGAGATGGAATGGATTTTGCGTAAATGATATTAAAATAACTAAAAGCTAGTTTAAAGATTCTATATAAGATGCGTAAAAGTTTAATGAGGGTTGACCATTAAGTCACCATTAAGCTCAGCTTAATGGTGGCTTAATGGTTGAGCTTAATGAAGTTTGGACATTAAGCACCTGTAAGTCTAGCTTAATGTTTACTTAATGTTGGCTTAAAGCAATTAACTCCTTTATGCCACCATTAAGTCACCATTAAGCTACCATTAAGCGATTGCTTAAAGGTAGTCTTTCGTCTTGTGAAGATTTCAATACGAGCGTCATCTATATAAATAGTTTGTATACACAAACGGCACAGCCAAGTCGAACGCTGCGCTAGATCTTAAAACAACGTCATGAATAGAAATATCCATTTTCAGAAAATTACAAGTGTTGTTCAATTCTTGCAATGTTTTTGAATTTGTACACAGCGTTGATAAATCGTATACCAATCTCAAATCCATACGTTTCTTACGTTTCAATCGTATTAAAATATTTTTTTTGATCGGAAGCTGTCCCGTTCAGAAGGTCGATGTCGCTTTTTCTGTCGAGTTTTGACACATTTGTTAGGGTTATTGTTAAGTATTTGCAGTGTCTATATAGTAAGCGATATACTTAAGATATTATAAAATGATTTTAGCTTGTCTATTTGTTATAAAATCATAATTTTTTATTAACTTTTGAATTTTGTATAGAAAATGATCATTCTAATCCAAATATTTTATATGAGTGTTTATGTCATTTTAACCTTTGCCCGCACGGACTATCTGTAATCTTTAAAGACACTGATTTTTACAAAAATATTACTTCCATCAATAAGAATTAAATCACTCTGACTTGTTATTTTTCATAAGAAACATTTTGATATAAAACAGTTTCATATAGAACCATTTAATTTCACGAAAACGTCATTTTCCACAAACTTTTTGGACAACCCTCGTACTTTTAAGGGGTCATTAAACAGTGAGGTGTATTTTGTTTTATGTCAACGCTATGGTGACCCAGGATTTTGAATGTTTAAGATTTCATCCCAATGACCCGGATTTTTACTTCAGTATCTTCCTACTTTTACGTCTTAGGTTTGACATGGTGCAGTAAACATAAATCGTACCAACGTTTTCTGCTCTCGCAGCGAAGGCCCGACCGATATACTTTCTTGACCGGTAAATGAGAAAAAGAGAACTTTTCCATTGGGCTTCAACTTATGACCCGAATATTTTGATAACATTTTATCAATTAGAAAAATTCTTTGTCCTTGGGCTTTCCTGTTACATTATGGCAAATATTCCGTTATGTCATCCTCAAAGCCATTATATAAAAGCCATTATATATATATATATATATATATATATATATATATATATATATATATATATATATATATATATATATATATATATATAAAGCACAGAGAAATTCACTTTTACAAGGATACTCACTTCCGCCCCAGCCCGGGGTTGAACTCTTGACCTACGGAATCTGTCTCCTAACAGTGCAGGAACAGCGCGTTAGACCGCTCGGCTATCTAGGCAAGTGAAAAACTTGCTTTCGATGCCGATGGAATTCTCACAACGCTGCCCTACACTACACAGTCATTGAGAATGGAAGTGAGATACAGTTATTTGGACATTAGTTTTTAGAGGATCGTTACCAATACATGTTGTGATTAAATTAATTTTATTTATAAAGCACAAATTACAACAACTCTTAAACTAATATAACTGCCCTAAGTGAAGGAATATTAATATAGAGAAATTCACTTTTACAAGGATACTCACTATATATATATATATAGAGAGAGAATTAAAAATTCAAAAAAATCACAAAATATTTTTTGCAAGCGCTTTCGCCATGTTCGGCTCTTCAGGCAGTTATAAAAATGTCAGGTAGGTTACCTGGTAACATCAAAAGCATAAAGTTCATTGTGACGTCATAATAGATTAGGTAGCGATAAGTTGGCGTAATTGTTAATGTACAAATCTTGCACTAACTTTCATACATTATACAAATGAAATTTCAAAGTATAAAATATATAGCATCACTTGCGATTAAGTTTGGGTTTAAAGAGGCTGATAAAATAGTCTTCTTTTGCCAAAAAACACAATCCAAAACAAGAAGGGAAAATCAAAATTCCTTTTTTTCACCCAACGTTTACAATCTGAAGTCATTTTGGTCTTAAAATCCTTATATGTGTCTCCACAAGTTCCCTTTTGAAGATTTTTTTAAAAGTATTTGTTATGACCAGAGATTTGAGGAACGTTCCTCTTTCTAAACTTCAGATGCATTTGTTATGACCAGACTTTTGAGGAACGTTCCTCTTTCTACACTTCAGATGCATTTGCTATGACAAGAGATTTAGGGAACGTTCCTCTCTCTGAACTTCAGATGCATTTGTTATGACCAGACTTTTGAGGAACGTTCCTCTTTCTTAACACTTCAGATGCATTTGTTATGACCAGAGATTTGAGGAACGTTCCTCTCTCTGAACTTCTGGTGCATTTGTTATGACCAAACTTTTGAGAGAACGTTCCTCTCTCTACACTTCAGATGCATTTGTTATGACCAGACTTTTGAGGAACGTTCCTCTTTCTACACTTCAGGTGCATTTGTTATGACCAGAGATTTGAGGAACGTTCCTCTCTCTGAACTTCAGATGCATTTGTTATGACCAGACTTTTGAGGAGCGTTCCTCTTTCTACTTTTCAGATGCATTTGTTATGACCAGAGATTTGAGGAACGTTCCTCTCTCTGAACTTCTGGTGCATTTGTTATGACCAAACTTTTGAGGAACGTTTCTCTCTCTCTAACTTCAGATGCATTTGTTCTGACCAGAGATTTGAGGAACGTTCCTCTCTATGACTTCTGATGCATTTGTTATGAACAGACATTTGAGGAACATTCCCCTCTTTAAACTAAGATGCATTTATTATCACCAGACCATTTGAGTAACGTTCCTCTCTTACAGATGTGCACATACAGTGTGTATTTTTAAATACTTTATGAATGAACACATCAGGCATTTTAGGAACATTCATCTCTCAAATTTACTGATTACCGTATCATCTCATAAATTTTCAAATATTAGGCATTAGAGGAACGGTCCTCTTCCAATTTCAAATATTGATACTATATACACCATGTACACTGGAGGAACGTTCCTCTTCAAACTATTGACACTGGATTTACTAGTCTAAACACAACATATTTGAGGAACGCTCCTCATCCAATTTCAAAAATTGATACTATATACACTGGAGGAACGTTCCTCTTTCAACGTGACACTGTATTTACAAGTTTTAACACACAATATCACAAACGTTCATCAGTCAATTTCAATTGATAATACATACTACATGTATATAAACAGTACATTTGAGGAACATTCCTCTACCAATTCCTATCAAAACACTACTACCATGACTCTTAATACTATGAACGTTCCTCTCCCCATTTCAAAATTTGACACTGGACTGGACAAACATTTCTCTTCCAACTGTTGACAATGGATTCATGTCGAATACTCCTCTTCTGATTTCAAATGTTATTATATAACTTTATATATGAATCAGAGTATAATTGGATTTGAAGAAAGCTGAACACCCAGGTACTCCCTAACGTAAAAGAGTAGATAATCCTGTTGATTTCATAAAGTCAAATTTCAAGGTTGAGACTATTCTGACACAGAAAAATAATGTCTGCTTAAAATTTTGGGAACCCTTTGCTTTACAGACAACAAACTTAGTATACTGGTACTCCCAAAGGAATAAAGACCCCTACTGATTTTGGGTTACAAGGTGAAAGCACAAGATCTGTAGTCCTCCTAAGAAATATATGACAACTTTTAATTTGGGGGTCATAACTCGATTACAAGATCAAATACGTGTCATTCTTGACAATTAATATTTTAGGAAATCATTTTTCACTCAATTTTGTGAAAAGCCTCTTATTATTACAGACATTTAACTCGTTGGTACCAATCCTTTAGGAGTATACATGATCACATTTTATTTTGAGGTCACTAATCTCTGGATATCATATAGGAATATCTCATGCTGAATAAAGAGTAAATGTTTATTTTTATTTTAAATGAGAAAAAAGGGCAACTGTTTGAATCGTGCAAAAGACATAAATCTACAACAAGGAATTGATCAAAAAGTTATACCATTAATTCCCCTGATCCCCTGCATTTACTTTTATGATATAAAACTGTTGTATACAGCAATGCTTTCTTACACTAAATTAAACAATTTTCTTTAACAATTGAAATTTTATGATATTTATTAAATGAAAAAATCTTTCAGGAAAAGAATCTTACCCTTAGCTTTTTTAGTATAGTTCATCCAAGATTAATTTATGAAAATTCAGTGCATTGACCAGTAAATTCTCTTTAAGTTGAACATCCATTGACATTTGAAAATCATGCATGTGTCTCTACTTACTTCATCACACAGTTTTTTGACCAAAACTAATTATATATAACTTTATCACAGTATAACACACAGATATATCGATGTCTAATTTCTCCAATTTCGAATTCCCCTTCAAACAACAGTTGCATTTAAATGATAGCTGTTCACATGTGCAACTGCGACCCTTCCATACATATTTGAATGGAAACATGTGGTGCCACTAACTGAAGAAATGTCAATCAAAACACTGCACACTGATAATCTTGGGTGTGTTATCAGTCTTGGACACATCCATCTCTCAACCCTACCAAAATGTTCACGATTTCAAATCAGAAGATGATTATCACATTGAAAGATTGTTGAATAAAACAGGATGTTGCAGTTCTTCACAGCTAAGGATTTATTAAGGTATATATGCAAATAATATTATTATCAATTTATGAAAATTCTTTGTATGCTTTGTTTTCATAAAAACTAAACTAAAATATTTTATCAATAACTTAGTCAGAGTTGATCAATCCTGCTGAAATATAAGCTGTCAGACACTTCCAAATACCAGTAAATTAAAATGAGAAATTTACTTTAATTTTAGACAAAATGATATGCCCTGGATTTCAATGTAAAAGAAAACGAATACCCTCATGACACCACTTGCAGCAACATTTCAGAGAAATGATTAAAGTGTCGTAAACAAATCAAGTAAGTACCGTAGTCATAATTTTCATTATTAGTTGGGAAAATTAGAAATTCTATGATTTCCTATATAATATATGTTTTCAAATGCTGTACATGGCAGGAAATAGATTAATTATATTGAATACAAGTAAAACATGTTTAAAAAGCAGTGCCAGGGATCGACGGTTGATTTTGCATTATTATGAGCGAAATTCGTTATGAAGATAAAAATACATAATTAAGTCACAGGGAATAAAAGCACTTCGCTGTAACTCAATTCAACATAAGTGTGTTGGCAAAAATCATGTTTTACTGTATTTTGTTAATTTTTTTTTTTATTATTCATCATTTACTTATCTCAATTTATTTATTTATTTTTTGGGGGGTGGGAGTGGGGATGGGTGGGGTCCATGCCCATACTAATTTTTTTGGCTTCCTAACACAGGAAACTTTGATTGAGAATTTGCTCCTTAAAAAATTACCCCCCCCCCCCCCTTGCCACTGAACGTATCCTATATACTTTCTAAAAATATGCAAAATATACATATTTATGTAGTGTTTTTAATTTGTATTACCGGGTATATTTTTAATTTGTAAACTGGCATGATTTAACATGTCCATGTATTAACTATACATTATTGATAGGAGATGTACACTCTATTTTGAATTAAAGTTTTGGACAGACCTCAGGTATATTTTATATGCCAAGTCAGTGTCTTATTTACTTTTTTTAAATAAAACATTAATTGATTTGATAGAGAGAACAATAGCTGTGTTTCACCTAGTTCAATCCAAAAATCATCCGAGCTTGAATAGATGCTCAGCACTGTTAATTCTGATGGTTTTAGAGCAGAGCAGAACACATTCAACGAGGCTCAAAGGAATAATCTAGTGTGTCAAAGAATTAATGTCTTTAGATGAAACAGAGCGGTATAGTTTGTTTATGTATAGCCAATGCTGAAATCTTTAACTCTGAGACAATTATCGCTTCGTCGGCTTCACTAAGTGGTCACTGGTCAAATGTTTATTCTTTCCCAAGATATTGTTAGCTCTTCTACTTGTGTGTATGAACAGGAGTACGTAATATATTAAAATCATGTGTTTTTCTTTCCTAGCAATATAGTGACCTTGTCTGATATCATACCCTGCTAAAAAAATTAAAAATTTTAAGTTAAAGTTAAAAGTTAAAATTTTACTATAAATTGGTTATCTTGAAATATTATGGAAAAAAAGACACAAATTCAATAAATTATTATACTCAATATTGTATCCTTTTAAACTATATGCTGCAGTTAGAATAATAAGGATAAAATTTAAAAAAAAAACTAATTATAAAAGATTTAAACACTTTTTTGAAACAATTTACCGGGAAATTTTTTTTCTATTTTTATAAAAATTCTGGGCATATTTTGTTGTGTTGTCAACTGCAAGGATTATGATCAAAGCTTAAGTACACGTACACAATTATTACAAAACCTTTATCTCAAAGGTTTTTTTGTCCTTCTATATATTATCTTTTCTAAAAAAAAAAATAAATAATTTATCACAAACTCACATTTTATGTATTGCATTAATTGTTTTAACAGATATTTAATATTAATCAAAGTGGAATGCAGTCCAAAATAGTGAATATGAAGTTTCTTTTAGTTGTCAATCATCACTATCCCACTGAAAAATATATTTTATTCTAAAAAAAATCCAAAGGGGCCATCTTATTTATATTCCTACATACACCTATTGTTAAGGATTACATGTAGTTTAATACTTTAACAATAACTTAAGTATATGCATTATCTAAGTATAAATAAGTATTTATAATTCAGATCTTAAAAATTGTATATTAGTTAAACATTTTATATGTATTATCGATCGGCAGATCATGTCTTGTGTACTCAGTGTCCGATTCCTGATAAAAGAAAAATAGTATTACTAAAAATACGAGTAACGGTTTCACTAGTTGATACTTCCATCATTTTATGCATATAGCCGTAATTTTGTTTTATTTATTTATTAGGTTAAAGCTGAGTAAAAATGCACTATTCAGTTTCATAAGAAAGGTTCATTTTTATAACACATGCCTGATATGTACACCAATGAAATTCTTATTCTTAGAAACTCAGTGTTCCAGTGTTGGTGAATGTAATTTCAAAGAGTTGAAGAAAATCTTCTTAAATTATTTCTACATAATGAAAGCAGATAAGACCGGGGTTAAATAAATTGACCTCGAGTTTTACAGATAACATAGACTTTTGACCTTGCTGCAGCTGGCTAAATTATTAAATCCCAAATGACCCACACTGCAATCCAAGATATAGGAAATCTGTGAAATTCAGAGTGCATGTTTCTGAAATTAACAATTAAATAAATTGGTAACAATTGGCACTAATTTACTATTACGGGGTGACAGAGATTTGCCTGTATCAATTAATATTAATATTTTTTCTGCTGTCCATAGATTTATTACTGAAACATGTAGATTTTAAATTGATTTGTAATTTAATTGCATCACTTGAAAATATTAGAATTATTATATTTTAATGTATTTTTTGCATGACATATTGTTATATTTATGGAGAGGAACTTGTAAGTTGCAAGAACTTGTTTCCAATCCATTTGACTCGTTCAATCAAATATGTTCAAAACAACAATTAAATCAGAGATAGTTTCATAATCAAAGTATCTAACTTTTAAAAAGGGGGAAGGAAGATGAGCAATTGCCAATCAATAAAAATAAAAAATTGTAGAACTGTATTACTCAGTACAAAATTTCTTTTAATACATGTGCTTATAATCTAAATCAATAAAACATTTTTTAAGGGCTTTTTTTTTGGAAATATGGATTCTTATTCCTGCTTCCTTAAGATCTGACAATTAAGTGCAGGAGATGATGTTTTCACATTATTATTATCTTTTTTTTTACAAAATAATGTTTCTTTGCATTTAATATGTTCAAACCAGATTTTAGCCTGAGATTTGTTATTCCCGAACTAGAATAATTAGTAAAGTTTTACAGCGTATATAAGTTTCATTACATTTTTTTGTTTTTTAAATATATTGAAACTATCCAAATTTTAAGGAGTAAAATTTAAAACTCTAACAAGATCTTAATTCTCTCACTGTTTGAGTTCTGTTCTACAATGTAAATTGCTTCAATCTTCTGACTGCAGAGACATGTTTATCTATAACACGATCAAGTCATCATAGCATCAGCACTGATCTTTACTGTCCATGAAGTCACAGGGGACAGATAGTTGCCAGAGCTGATCGCCTATAGCTAGTTTTCCATGAGCATATATGATTGGCAGTGATTAATAACAATTACAATGTGAGCTGGGGCCAGAAAGACATCAAGTCTTTATCTTTAAAGTAGAGAATGATGCAGGAATTAGGGTAACTAGACAAATCCCTATTATAGAATCAATTCTTCAGTTTTAAGAAATACACAATAGTACTGCAATATATAATACAAATTGAGATTCAGAATGAAAATAGGTTCGTGTAAATTAAAGAATACATTAATAAAACCCATGAAATATTATATGAGACCTACATGCACTATGGAAAAAGAGAAATAAATTTAAAAAAATTGATGACTTATATTATCATACATGTATATAAAATGTTCATTGGAGGAGTATGGAGCTTAAGACCTATATATTATTATAATTTACATTTCCAATTGTCACTTAGTTTTTAAATTAGTGTTACATGCAAGATATAAAGGAGAATGATTTTTCTCAGACATAATTTGCAAATCAGAGTTATTACTGTAAACGTGTAACATTTGGCGATGTATTCTTTTTACCTTTTTGGCGGAAAGAAACATCCGCTAATTTAAGTACAACACTAAATGACTTAAACATAAAACATTAAAATGCGCTAAATCATACACTACTGAATTAAATATCCCCTTAGATTTCAAAAAATCCCCTGTTGTCCCCCTGTCAGTCCCTGACATTTTCCTGTCTCTCCCTGACTTTCTCCTATGATCCCCTGTCGTTGTCCCTGCTCTCCCTGTCCAGTCCCTGTCGTCCCCTGTCGTTGTCCCTGCCTTCCCTGTCTACTCCCTGTCGTCCCCTGACATTCTCTGATCTCCCTGTCCAGTCCCTGTCGTCCCCTGTCGTTGTCCCTGCCTTTACTGACTTGCCCCTGTAGTCCCCTGACATTTATTTTGGCCAAGAAAAGGAGTTCAAAATATAATTTTGTTGCATTTAAGAGTGAAAAATGATATAGTCTTGAAACTTTGAGTTTTTTTTTTTGAAAATATAGACTTATTAAAAAGTTAACACATTTTTAAATGCCTTAATAAATTCCCTGTAATTTAGTTTCTATTACTTGTATCAATGTGATTTTTTTTAGTTTGGTAGCATTTCGGGGGAGAAGGGCAGAGAATTGCATCATTCTTAAGAAGAAATAAATTAGCAATTTATTTCATCTTGTAATGCTAGACGGCATATACAGTGTGCTTTATGAACCTTTTATATATATATTTATAAACTTTTTCATTTTTTATTTGATCTACTTTGAAACATCTTTGAGCGTAATAACTGTCTTTGTAAAAAAAAACTAGATTTAAACATTTGAGAATACATTATTAAATCCATGCATAGGATATATTGTTTTTCCAAAGAATGAAATGAATAAAAAAATTAATTGAAAGGAATGATATATAAATGCATTAATAAAATAAATGCCTAATTATAAATAACAATTATTAAACAAACTATAAATCTATTTTATTCTTTTATATTCTTATGTGAATAAATCTACAAATCAACTGAGTTAAGAATGAATGAATAAATAAATAAATAAATAAATAATGAGAATTATATAAATTTATTCATTTCTTTGTTTATTTTTTAATTTATCGCACATTTATATCCCCAAAATGTGTTTTATTAGTTTTATTTTTTTTATTTACCTTATTTATATTTGAAACTGAAAATACAACAAATTAGTCAATCAATTATATCCGCAAGAAATTGTGGCGTTTTTAGAGGTTTTTGTTTTTTTTTTTTTTTTTTTTTTTTTTTTTTTTTTTTTTCTTTTCTTTCTTTTTTTTTGTTTTTTTTTTGGGGGGGGGATTTATTTTACATAAACTGTTGCATACTTTGATGTGCTACAAAGTATTTTATTAGTATATTAAATCGACTCTTTATTACTTTAAGTCCATGATGGATATCAAAATAATCGTCTCATTATGCACAATATTAATCCGTCAATAATATTTTTGATACTTTGTTTTGATTGAAAAAATCGGTTTTCAAAACCCTAACACAGTTCTGAAACAACATCAAAGTCATTGATGTTTACCAGTAATTAACTCGGGGTACACAGTCATGACACCTATTGTCTTTCTCACTGACCGCTATACCTTGTTTATGTTGTGTTCAGGGTGACTGTTTACAGTTTGCAACTGTTTAAAATAACATTTTCTCTTAGTATGAGAACTTAATTTTTTTTTTCAATCAAAACAAAATAAAAGTATTAAAGAAGCTATTGACGGGTAAAGATTGTGCATAATGAGACAATTATTTTGATGTCCATCATGGAAGTAAAATAACTAAAAGCAGTTTTAATATGCTTCAAAAATACTTTGATATATATTCATTGTTAATCAGTTTACATAGAATATGCGAAACAAATCCCATTTTCGGGTATATGATTATTCAGTTTGCTTGTATCGTCAATTTTAAAAAAAACATTGTTTTTATAATGATTAAATACATGCAGTTAATAAGTTTATTTTTTTTTATTTACTAACTATTTAAAATCAATTAATGATTTGGTTTTAAACACTAAAACATTCCAAAATGCACCAATACCCCCTGCTGACTTTGTTTCTTACAAATGGTACAAAGTCAAACCAGTATTCAATGAATAAAACAGATTACAGCGAAATAAATACATAGTAAATAAATAAAATTTAAAAAAAATAGTGAAATAAATATAAATAAAAACAATTTATCTATTTATATCTGAAATTGAAAATACAACAAATTAGTCAATCATTTATATCCGCAAGAAATTGTATTTGTTTAGAGTTTTATTTTATTCATGTTTTATTCATTTAATAATGGAGTGACTTTCTACCTTTTGTAAAAATAAAAAAAAAGAAAAAAGACAGCAGGGGTACTGGCACACTTTGGAATATTTTAGTTTTTTTTTAAATCAACACAATAATTGATTGGTAAATAAAAAAAACTTATTAACTGCATGTATTTAATCATTATAAAAACATTGTTTTTTTTAAATTGACGATACAAGCAAACAAAATAATCATATACCCGAAAATGGGATTTGTTTTGCATATTCTATGTAAACTGATTACATGTAACAATGAATATGTATCAAAGTAATTTTGAAGCATATTTAAACTACTTTTAATTATTTTACTTCCATGATGGATATCAAAATAATCGTCTCATTATGCACAATCTTTACCCGTCAATAGTTTCTTTGATACTTTTATTTTGTTTTGATTGAAAAAATCAGTTCTCATACAAACAGAAAATGTTATTTCAAACAGCTGCAAACTATACACGGTCGTCCTCTCAAAACATAAACAAGGTATAGCGGTCAGTGAAAAAGATAATAGGTGTCATGACTGTGTACCCCGAGTTAATTACTGGTAAACATCAATGGCTTTGATGTTGTTTAGAAATTTGTTAGGGTTTTGAAAACCGATTTTTTTAATCAAAACAAAGTATCAAAAATCTAATTGACGGATTAATATTGTGCATAATGAGACGATTATTTTGATATCCATCATGTATTTAAAATAATAAAAAGTCGTTTTAATACGCTAATAAAATACTTTGTAGATCATCTGCGGATGCAAGTGTTTATATAAAATAAAACTAAAGAAACACAATTTCTTGCAGATATAAATAATTCATTAATTTGTTTTATTTTCAATTTCAAAAGGAAATAGATTAATAATTTATTAATATTTTTTTCATTATTCATTTACTTTAATTCATTTATTTACTATGAATTTATTTCGTTTTAATCTGTTTTATTCGTTAAGTATTGGTTTGACTTTGTAAAATTTTTTTCAAAAAAAGAAATAATATAAAAAAAAAATAAAAGAAAGAAAAAAAAGAGAGAGACAACAGGGGTATTTGTGCATTTTAGAATAATTATTTTTTTTAAAAATCAATATAAATAATTCATTAATTTGTTTTATTTTCAATTTCAAAAGGAAATAGATTAATAATTTATTAATATTTTTTTCATTATTCATTTACTTTAATTCATTTATTTACTATGAATTTATTTCGTTTTAATCTGTTTTATTCGTTAAGTATTGGTTTGACTTTGTAAAATTTTTTTCAAAAAAAGAAATAATATAAAAAAAAAATAAAAGAAAGAAAAAAAAGAGAGAGACAACAGGGGTATTTGTGCATTTTAGAATAATTATTTTTTTTAAAAATCAATACAATAATTGAATTTAAATAGTTAGTAAACAAAAAAGAAAATAAACATATTAACTGCATGTATTTAATTATGATAAAATAATCTTTTTTTATTTTTAAAATTGACAATACAAACAAACTAAATGATCAAATACCCGAAAATGGTTTTTTTTGGGGCTTATTTTATGTAAAACTATTTACGCAAAAATGTGTGTCAAAGTATTCTTGAAGCATATTAAATCTGCTTTTAATTATTTTACTACCATGATGGATATCAAAATAATTGTCTCATTACGCACAATCTTTACCCGTCAATAGTTTCTTTGATACTTTTATTTTGTTTTGATTGAAAAAATCAGTTCTCATACAAAGAGAAAATGTTATTTCAAACAGCTGCAAACTACACACGGTCGTCCTGCCACAATATAAACAAGGTATAACGGTCAGTGAAAAGATAATAGGTGTCATGACTGTGTACCCCGAGTTAATTACTGGTAAACATCAATGGCTTTGATGTTGTTTAGAAATGTGTTAGGGTTTGAAAACCGACTTTTTTTAATCAAAACAAAGTATCAAAAATCTAATTGACGGATTAATATTGTGCATAATGAGACGATTATTTTGATATCCATCATGTATTTAAAATAAGAAAAGGTCGTTTTAATACGCTAATAAAATACTTTGTAGATCATCTACGGATGCAAGTGTTTATATAAAATAAAACTAAAGATACACAATTTCTTGCAGATATAAGTAATTCATTAATTTGTTTTATTTTCAATTTCAAAAATAAATAGATTAATATTTTATTAATATTTTTTTATTATTATTCATTTACTTTATTTTATTTATTTACTATGAATTTATTTCGTTTTAATCTGTTTTATTCGTTAAGTATTGGTTTGACTTTGTACCATTTGTTCAAAAAAAAAAAGGAAATAATATAAAAAAAAAAATAAAAGAAAGAAAAAAGAGAGACAGCAGAAAGTATTTGTGCATTTTAGAATAATTATTTTTTTAAAATCAATACAATATTTGAATTTAAATAGTTAGTGAACAAAAAAGAAAAAACATATTAACTGCATGTATTTAATTATGGTAAAACAATCTTTTTTATTTTGAAAATTGACAATACAAACAAACTAAATGATCAAATACCCGAAAATGGGATTTTTTTGGGCTTATTTTATGTAAAACTATTTACGCAAAAATGTGTGTCAAAGTATTCTTGAAGCATATTAAATCTGCTTTTAATTATTTTACTACCATGATGGATATCAAAATAATCGTCTCATTATGCACAATCTTTACCCGTCAATAGCTTCTTCGATACTTTTATTTTGTTTTGATTGGAAAAAAAATTAAGTTCTCATACAAAGAGAAAATGTTATTTCAAACAGCTGCAAACTACACACGGTCGTCCTGTCACAATATAAACAAGGTATAGCGGTCAGTGAAAAAGACAATAGGTGTCATGACTGTGTACCCGAGTTAATTAATGGTAAACATCAATGGCTTTGATGTTCTTTCAGAACCGTGTTAGGGTTTTGAAAACCAATTTTTTCAATCAAAACAAAGTATCAAAAATCTAATTGACGGATTAAGATTGTGCATTATGAGACGATTATTTTGATATCCATCATGGACTTAAAATAATAAAAAGGCTTTGAAATATGCTAATAAAATACTTTGTAGCATTTTTCAGCAAATAAATAAAATAAAACTAATAAATCAAATTTTGGGGGATATAAATGAGTGATAAATTAAAAAAATTAAAAATAAATGAATAAATTTATATAATTCTCATTATTTATTTATTTATTTATTTAATTAATTAATTACTTTATTAATTAATTAATTAATTTATTTATTTATTTATTTATTTATTTATTTATTTATTTATTTATTTATCTATCTATCTATTTATTCATTCATTCTTAATTCAGTCGAGTTGTAAATTTATTCACGTAAGAAAATAAATTAATAAAATATATATTTTGTTTATTTAATAATCTTTATCTATAAAATAGACTTTTATTTTAGTAATGCATTCATATATCATTCATTTCAATTATTTTTTTAATTCTTTGGTAAAACCAAATATCCCATGCATGGATTTGATAATGTATTCTCAAATGTTTAAATCTAGTTCTTTTACAAAGACAGTTATTACGCTCAAAGATGTTTCAAAGTAGATCAAATAGAAAATGAAAAAGTTATAAATATATATAAAAGGTCCATAAACTACAATGTATAAGCTGTCTAGCATCACAAGATGAAATAAATTGCTAATTTATTTCTTCTTAAGAATGATGCAATTCTCTGCCCTTCTCCCCCAAATGCTACCAAACTAAAAATAATCACATTGATACAAGTAATAGAAACTAAATTACAGGGGATTTTGTTAAGGCATTTAAAATGTGTCAACTTTTTAATAAGTCTATATTTTCAAAAAAAAATTTAAAGTTTTCAAGACTATACCATTTTTCACTCTTAAATGCAACAAAAATATTTTTTAAACTCCTTTTCTTGGCCAAAATAAATGTCAGGGGACGACAGGGAGTAGACAGGAAAGGCAGGGACAACGACAGGGGACGACAGGGACTGGACAGGGAGATCAGAGAATGTCAGGGGACGACAGGGAGTAGACAGGGAAGGCAGGGACAACGACAGGGGACGACAGGGACTGGACAGGGACAGCAGGGACAACGACAGGGGATCATAGGAGAAAGTCAGGGAGAGACAGGAAAATGTCAGGGACTGACAGGGGGACAACAGGGGATTTTTTGGAATCTAAGGGGATATTTAATTCAGTAGTGATACCTACACTAACTTATTAAAATATCAAGTTCCGCCAAATATAGTACACTCTAAATATAAAACATTTACAGTATTTCATTAAAATAGTATGAGAAAGATAGAAAGTGTCAAATTTGCAATATTCTTAATACAGTATGGAAATGCTTTCATAATTCATGGGCAATTTAAAGTTCAAAATTTTAATTTAAGTTTTGCAATTTTTTTATATCGATTTTTCCAGTCTATTTAATTTTTAGATGATACATCTAAACTTGTTAT
The DNA here is from genome assembly GCF_032062105.1 of Saccostrea cuccullata. Lineage (NCBI taxonomy): Eukaryota > Metazoa > Mollusca > Bivalvia > Ostreida > Ostreidae > Saccostrea > Saccostrea cuccullata. Next base: position 44,326 of record NW_026937461.1, on the reverse strand, counting down.
TATGTACACTATGTTTTGATTATTCTGACTTTGCCTGATTCACATTTTTGATAATACGACATGCCGCTGTACTGAATGTGAGATTTTTCCTACAGAAGATGACACCCAAGAAACTTGTTTAGGCTGTTTTACTTTGACTGATGAAAAAATGCTATGAACCTTTGGAGACCAAAGAATTGGAATCGTCTCTATTATGAGGGAAAGATGTAACCGAGAAAGAAACATGGTTGACCTTCATCACAACTTTGGTTTAATTTCGTGGTAGAAAGGAAAAATACTGTGGGTATTAACCTGTTAACCAAGACATTGTAATATGTGATCACACTGCCATTCAGTGAAAAAGCCCTTTGAGTTGATACATGAACACTGCACATTGTACATGCTTGTTCCGAAGTGGAAAAATTTGTTTGTTCCTGTACCTAGTTTATAGTATACTTTAAGAAAGCCTTAATTCAAAAAGTACTTTATAAAATGACAAAATGATTTTTCATATATATTCTGTAGAGTGTGTACAGATAAAAAATGTTTCTAATATGAATATTTACTGCATTTCATATAAAAGAGAGAAATTTTCCCAAATTCTTCATGAACGATAAAAACTAATATGATATCACAAAACACATGATAATGTTAGAGAGGAACGTTCCTTTAAAGATATTCTTAAGTGGGCTTTGCAATGTATCAACAGATATTCATTACAAGACAGAGGAACGTTCCTCAAATGCACTGGTTGCAAGCTTCATTTGGTATAAGTAATCAACAGAAATACAACCATTTGTGAGAGGAACGTTCCTCAAATGCATGATTTAATATGAATAAGGTATCAACATATACAAATCTAAGAGAGGAACGTTTCTCATACGTGTAAGTATCCTGTGTGAACAATGTTAGATTTTAGTGAGGAACACGTTCCTGAAATGCCTAATGTTTGACAATTCATGAGACAACCATTTGTGAGAGGAACGTTCCTCAAATGCCTGATATTTGACAATCCTTGAGGTGCCTACAGTAATAATTAAATTCGAGCGAGGAACGTTCCTCTAATGCCTGATGTTTGACCATTCATGAGATGTCTTCGGAAAAAGTGAATTTGAGAGAGGAACGTTCCTCAAATGTCTCATGTGTTAAGATTCTTAAAGTATTTAAAAATACACGCTGTGTGTGCACATGTAAGAGAGGAACGTTACTCAAATGTCTGGTGATAATAAATTCATCTTAGTTTAGCGAGAGGAATGTTCCTCAAATGTCTGGTCATAACAAATCCATCTGAAGTTCAGAGAGAGGAACGTTCCTCAAATGTCTGGTCATAACAAATGCATATGAAGTTAAGAGAGAGGAACGTTCCTCAAATGTCTGGTCATACTAAATGAATCTGAAGTTCAGAGAGAGAGAGAGAGAGGAACGTTCCTCAAATGTTTGGTGATAACAAATGCACCAGAAGTGTAGAAAGAGGAACGTTCCTCAAATCTCTGGTCATAACAAATGCATCTGAAGTGTATAAAGAGGAACGTTCCTCAAATACTTAAGAAAAATCTTCAAAAAAGGAACTTTTTGAGACACAAATAAGGATTTTAAGACCAAAATGACTTCAGATTGTAAACCATGGGTGAAAAAAAGGGAATTTTGATTTTCCCTTTTTGTTTTGGATTGTGTTAAAAGTAAATTTTCGTTTTCATTTGGGAGTTTATAAAAAGGGAAAATCTTAAATATTCCTTTGCCACATTTTGCGAAATGTTCACAACACGGTGTATTACGCACACTAGGGTCTTTGATTTGTTGTTTGTGCACACGAACCCTGGCATTTAGTTTTCCCGTTTTTCCAATATAATATTCTTGAAACGTCAGACAGATGGCACAGTAGATGACGTTTTGCGATTTACAGTTCATAGATGAGTTGGTTCGAAATTCCATTCCTGATTTAAGTTGGATTGTATTCCCCTCTTCTAAATATTTACATGTTCCGCATCTCGGATCTCCGCATTTTTTAATGGTTGGAATTTCCTCCTGTGTAGTAAAACGGGCCTTGGTCACCCGTTTTTTTTTTAAGATTTGGTGCTTGTCGTCGACTGTTTATGATATCATTTGGTTGAACTAAACTTTTCATGTTTCCGATTGTTCTAAAATGGGATAAAATCTTTTAGCGTCCATAAGGATGTTTCTGTTCCTTGGATTATGGGTAACTACAAAGGCTATATTTTCCCGTCATTATTGGTGTCGTCTATATGGCGTGGATGTCTCAGGTCCTCTATTGGAATTTCGGATGCCTTTTCTATTCCAATGTTTATTAGATCCATCGGATAATTTTGTCGTCTTAAATATATTTTGAATTCTTCCAAACGTCTACATCGTAGGTTTTGATCTGTAATAATTATACAAATTCTTCCTGCTAAATTAAACGGAAAATTACGTTTTGTGTGGGATGGGTGGCACAATCTAAAATCCAAATATTGGTGCGTGTCCGTAGGTTAACAGTACAAGTTTGTAGTTATATACGATCCATTCTTTATAATAAGAAGATCTAAAAATGGAAGTTCGTACGACTTTTTCTATCGTAAATTGTATGGAATCATGGAGGTTACTAAGAAGTGAATGGAATTTAGTTAAGTCTTCTTCACTCCTGGTCCAAAATATGAAGCAGTCGTCTAGGTAACGTTTCCAATTATTTTTTATGTAGTTAGCAAAGTCGACATCAGACAGTTCAGGTATTTTTCCATATAGTTTTTTTTTATTTATTTATTTATTTTATTTAATTTTCACTTTTATATCTTACAAGTATCTACAAAAGTATGTTCACAAATATATCTTCCTTCAAGTATCTATTATAGACAAGTATACAAGTATTAAATTTACAGAAAGACATCCACAAGTTCACATTAAATTAAACACATGTGAAAGTTGTTTGAATATAGGATAGATAAAGGAGGAGAAGAAGAAAGAGGGAGAGAGAAAAGAACATTAAAAAGAGAAAATCAAAAACAAAAGAAATATAGGGGGCATAGTGTTGGTTTTTTTCTTTACATTAAGGGGGGTGTGTTAAGATTAAGATTTTGTTTCTTGAAAAAATTCTTAAATACATATGTATATGTAGACTTGTACATATGAATCATATCATATCACAGATGCTCTGCCAGTTATTCTCATACTCTGTATATTTTCAGTGTTTCAAAAGTAAAAATTTCTCAATCAAGAATCTTTCCACAATAATTGTTTTTAAAGTCATTATACTTAGAACAGAAGGATTTTTATATTTAGTCGAAAAAATATAATTCTTAATTATCAGGGTCATCAAATTTTGCACTTTATGGACATCCTTATTCTTATGTTTGCCAAATAATATCGTTGTTCTGTCAAAAATTACAGATATATTAAACTTACATGAAAACCATTCTTCAATATCACTCCAAAGCTCTTTTACTAAATTACATTCAACAAAAAGATGTTCAATTGACTCAATGTCAGTCTTACAGAAACAGCATGCTGGAGATTCTTTTATCTTAAGTTTAAAAAGATATAAATTTGTAGGAACTATTCTATGTAAAATTTGAAATTGTAGCCATTGCAGTTTAGATTCTTGTGTAATTTTAAATGGGAGTTCAAAAATTTTACTCCATTCTTGCATGGTGAATAGATATCCCTTTTCATTCCATTTTAAAATGGAAGTACTTGTTTCTTTCTTTCTTTTAATAAGAATGTCATACATGTCTTTACAGCCTTTCATATTAATGTAAAACATCTTCAAAGAACTGGGTAAATTTGGACCATAAGAAAGAAATATATTCATTTGGTTTTTGCTAACAAATCTATCACACACAGCCTGTTTCAAACCAGAAAATTCAACAAAATTTGCTTTTACACCAAGGTCTTTAAAAGCGTCTAAACTTAAGAAATTATTATCTAAGTTGAACAAGTAACTTATAAAAACAAAACCAGCATTAAAGTAGCTTTTAAGAAAAACAGAAGACCCAACCATGATTATTTTTGGATTATACGATATGTGTTCATGGAATATCTTTTTATTTTTCTCTTGTTCTGCAAAGCATATTTTGAGCCAGCTTTTAAGGACATCTACCCAAAAAGTGTTTGTTATTTTCTTAAATAATTTAGCAGTAAAGTCTGTACCCATTAACCAAAGATTTTTAATATCTGTGTTTAATTGTGATTGAAATAATTTTACCCACTTAGAATCAGAGTGAATTAATATTCTTATCTAACTTGATTTTAATGCTATTATAAACTCTGAATAATCAACAATTCTAAGGCCACCATCTCTGTAGTCTTGAATTATAGTATTTCTTTTTATTTTATGGACTTTACTTCCCCAAAGAAAAAAATAAATTTCATCCTCAAATACTTTTATAATTTCTAATGGTGGATTAGGTAAAGTAAGAATCAGGTGATTTAATTTAGGGATAATCAATGTCTTAATTACAGTTAACCTACCAATGGGGGGTAATTTTCTTAGTTTCCACTGATTCAATACCTTTTTAATTTCACTTAACTTTGATGTATAATTAAGATTAATCATGTCTTTTAAATTTACAGAAAACTTAATCCCTAAAAGATCAAGAGTTGTGCTATTCAAGTCAAACTTCCACCTAGAATGATGATATACATCTTTTGAAAATTTTTTACTACCAATGCATATCATTTTCGTTTTTTGAATATTTATTTTGAGCCCTGATAAATTTGCAAAGTAGTCTAATTCTCTCTGAGGATTCCATCCATAGATTCAGGCGATCCATCAGAAATAAGTGATGTGTCGTCTGCATACTGAGAAATCTTATACTCTTCTCCATCTATTGTTATACCTTTTATATCTTCATTTTTGCGAATTAAAATGCCCAAAATTTTAGCACACAATAGGAAGAGGTATGGAGATATAGGATCCCCCTGTCTACATCCCCTTTCTGGATATATATAATTAGAGATAAACCCATTATGTATGACACAGGGCTTTATATTGCTGTAAAAAGTCTTTATCCAGCTTTTAATTGATGTTCCAAAATTGAAAAAAATCAAGTGTTTCATAAATAAAATTCCACGATGTAGTATCAAAAGCCTTTTCAAAGTCTATAAGCATTAAAAGTCCTGGTATTTGGTTGCATTCTGTATAATCCATTATGTCATAAATCAATCTGATATTTTCTCCAATATATCTTCCTTTTAAAAATCCAGTTTGATCTGCATGTATTCATTTATTTAAAACTTTTTTTATTCGTTCAGCTATACACCCAGATGCTAATTTATATATAACATTTAAAAGGCTAATGGGGCGCCATTTTTTTTTAAAATTCTTTTGGTTTTCCTGCCTTTGGTATACAAGTTATTATTCCTAATCTATTTACATCTGAAAATTGCATTGATTCATTTGCACTATTTATTGACCTTGTCACAAATATACCAATATCTTTCCAAAAGAACTTAAAACACTCGCAAGTAAATCCATCTGGTCCTTGACTTTTATCATTTTTCATGTTTTTTAAGAAATATAAAACTTCATCTTTAGTTATTGGTTCCTCTAAACTTGCTGATTTCCTCACACTTAGTCTTGGTATATCATAATCTTTTAGTCTATTGTAAATGCTATCATCTGTTTTTACATTTTCTCTTGTTTTGTATAAATTTTCATAAATTATCTTTGTTTCATTTAAAATGTCCTCTTGATTGGATATCGTACACCCATCTTCTTTAATAATTTTAGGAATTTGTTTACTGATATAATTTCTAGACTCTAAACTTGCAAAATATTTTGTCGGTTTTTCTCCTTCCTCAATCCATTTAACTCGAGATCTAATGTATTGGCCTTACATTTTATTAATCTGATTTTTTCAATTTCTTTTTGATTGTTTCATAGATTATCTACAGTATTTTCTGTTATGTTCTGTTCCAGTTCTAATATCTCTTTTTCTAACTGAGCTTCACGCTCTTTTATTTTCTTTTTCTTGAAAGAAGAATATGATATTGTTTTCCTCCTAATTTTCATTAGCAGAGTATCTAGAAATAATTTATCACATATTGTAAATTGTAAATTTTTATCACTCACAGTACCTAAGTTTTCCATGTTATAAACTGGACATGCATACTGGCTTTTGACTTCAGTTATCTTTTGCTTAATCAATTCCACATAGTCTCCATCTGTTAACAGAGAATTGTTTAATTTCCAGAAACCTTTTCCTTTTGTTAACTCATTTAGTTTACAATATGCAACAACTGGAGAATGGTCAGAGCGATAACTATTTTCATGTTTTATATTAGGTATCATGGGCAATAAAGATTCAGACATAAGGAAGAAGTCAAGTCTTGCCTGTTTAATTGGATTTTTCCGTTTCCATGTGAATTGTCTAAGTTTGGGATTATTTTCTCGAAAGACATCTATCAGATTCAGAGTATCTTTTAAATTTAACACTTCTTCTCTTGCATTTGGGTTATTTATGTTCTTATAATTCATGGAGTCCAAATCTTTATCTAAGATCAAATTAAAATCCCCATCCATTATTATATACTGTGAGGAATAAAAATCTTCAATTTTTTTTTTCAAAAGGTTTGAATAAAAGATTGGTGTATCTAAATTTGGACCATAAATATTTACCAATTAAAAGTTTAAACCCTCAATAGTTAGATCTACAATCAAGAAATTTCCAGTGTCATCTAGTTTTATGTACTTCAAACTCACAATTGTTATTGAAAAGTATTGCAACCCCGCGAGAATTTGACTTAAATGAACTAAAAAAGACCTTATATCCCCATTGTGACTGTAAAAAATTTTCTTCACTAAATGTAAAGTGTGTATCTTGAAGAAAATATACATTGTGCCTTTTACCTTTGAGGTAATTCAAAACATCTCTTCTTTTGTTTTTATCACCCAGGCCCTGGCAGTTTACTGTGAGTATTTTTAACTGGTTATTGTCAACTTGGTCCCCCATAACACGCGTGGTAAATTTGTATTGTCAAAACCCGAAAAATAAAAGCAGTAAGAAAGAGAAGAAGGAAACTGATAGAGTTAAACAAAAATGAAACATATTTACAAGCATCAGGTTTCGTAGCCTCTGATGTGGTCATAACGAAGAGAAAAATTATCAACAAAAAATAATTTTGTGCCCTTCTTAACCTAGACTGGCATTGCCTGTCTTTAGCGTACGCAGGAAAAGACAGGTGATCACCGCCATTAAAGCCAGGGATTCCTGGCTTGAGTGACGCGCCATCTATCGCCGTGCTGCTGCTACGATACAGCATGGGAAATAATCACACAATAAAGCTATCTGTTGACTTAGTGGGGAACTTTAAACCGATTTATCGTATGTTTCCTGCGGTAATTAAAATATGTCAATTCTAATAAACAAAACTAGTTTGCAGAGTTGTTGCAGTTGTATTTTATCCAATTAATGTATGCCATGCAATGTGATAGAGGCTTGTTGATATATTATATCACGCTGAAAATTTAGAATAAATTCAGCGAAGTGAAATGTCTTGTACATAGGCCTAGAATGAAATGTTCAACACTCCTGTGAAAAAAAACACCTGAAAGAAGGAATACATGTACATGTATTTGTACATGTATTGTATGTTGAAATATTAGTGACCGTGTTAGATTAATTGAATCAAAAGCAAATACAGATATTGGTCTAAAAGAACTGTTTTAAAAAAAGCATGGCTGTATACATGGTATATAAGTGTTGAAAGCGGAATACTTTGTAGAAATTGTTTTCAAAAATTAATTAACTTGGACAAAAAATGCGAGAGTTCTATGATTTGTGTCAGAAAAACTAAGTGGCTGTGTATACTAAGAAAGAGGGAAAGAGGCAGCACCTCGTAAATCAAACTCTTTTCGTAGCCCGTCGGTAAAACAACCACGGTATCGTTAGTCAAAGCTTTCTTTCAAAGGCTTTAGAAAATTTAATGTTGAATATCTTTCACAATTTATTTCTGACAATGCAATTTCTTATGCAAAGAAAACAGGTTTCATCCATAATATAGCCTCTATGATGTTTTGGTCCCCGATATTTAAATTCTACGTCAGCGAGACTTTTTAAAATTAGCCGAATAGAGGACTCTACATTACTGATCACCTGTCTGTATACATATCAGAAAAATACCAGTCTACTCTTAACCGGACATTATTACTACAACATAAAAATAAAGTGTGTCCGGATAAACTTTACACTCCCGGAGAAAAAACATACGACAAACATAAACCTTTTAACCGTGAAAAAAGACATACAAAGAAAAATATTAACTATTTTCAAATAGAAAAAAAACGTTGTAGCTTTAAGGAGACAACAGAAATAGGGGAAATGAATTTAAAACATTTTTTCCTCTTTTTTTTAAGCAAAAAGATGAATATTATTATATTTTCTAAAGGCCTATCCACTAAATAAATGGTAATATAAGAATATACAGAATTACAATTAAGTTTCGAAAAAAAAAGACAAGAAAAAGGGAAATTACAAATATTGCATGTTTACATGCAGTATCAAAGTTAATACATGTATATTGTTTTCAGGTACAAGAGTTAAACTGGTAAATGCCTATAAAGTACGTAAGCGCTTTTTCATACACCTACAAAAATAAAATGTGTACATGTATAGTACTTATTAACTTTATAGAAACATTATCCAAAGATAACAGAAAAATTGGGTGTTAAATAATCCCTTCCTTTAACTGTTCAGAGTTTATTGGCAGCATTCAGCACGGCATCACATATGATATCGAAGCGCCTTGGCCCGATATGATTTCCCGATTTCCTTGAAATAACGAATGCGACGTTAGTGGCACTCTGATCTCCTAAAAGTCGGACCACTCTCCTACCTGCGCCGTATTCTCCGTCATCGCAGTATCCATCGCGGATGTTCCCTTGTGCATCTTGTATCCGATATGCTAGGACGTAATGGTGCGCGTTGGCGGAGTTCGGTCACTCATAACTTTTTTGTAAAACTGTCTGACTTCTGCATAGGTACTCGCTTTTGTTGCCACTGCTTTGAAGACATTGCCACCCTCATAGATAGGATCACTTGTCACCGCCTCTATCTCGTTTAACTTTTCCTCTTCTGCCTCGTCCACAAAGAGTAGATCTTCAGCTCTAGGCGTGGTAACCTTTTCCCGATACACATTTCCGTTGGGAAACACAACTTGATTCCCAATTATTTTAGTCTCTATTCTGTTCATTCTGTACTGTGTATTAATCTCTTTAAGCCTCCTTCTACTTTCGTTAATTTGCACTGGTGTTTGAGGTGTAATGTAGCAAGGTAAGGTACTTTTCTCCTTGTTCTCTTTTTTCTCCTTTTCCCGCAGAGCTCTTTGGGCTGCTAGAATCTGGTCCTTATCTTTAGAGTCGCGTAGTTTTCCCGTAATGGTTCTGGGTTTATTGCCTGGCATTCGAGGTCCGTTACGATGCATTCTGACAAAACCGATATCCAGTTTTAAATGATCACTTATGATCTGCTGAACTTTTGCATTAAGATCCTCGTTTTCCTCTTCTGCCAGATTATGGATTAGAATGTTATCTCTCATAGATCTTCCTCTCAGGTCTACAATATCACTTTCTTGTTGTGTCACTTTCCTGTCTAAATTCACAACGATCGACTTCAACAGCTGAAGTTCCTTACGGAGGGTAATATTTTCCTGTTTTAAAGTTTCAATTTCAGACTGGTTGTCTTCGTGCTGTTGAGCGATGTATCTAATTCTGTCGTCCAGTCCGTCCTCATTCCACAGATCCTTCTGCATGTTGTTCAACGACTCTTGTAGAGTATTAAAAGAGTCCATCTTTTCCGTTATAGCCCGAAGGCTGGTGTCGATAACGGACATGTGGCTTAATGCTCCAATGACCGCTGCGGGTAGAGGCGTTAAACCAGTATTTCGTACCTGTGAGGAGTTCTCACCTTTAAACTTTGAGTCACTCATTATGAGAAAAGTCACTTTTTCATCAAAAAGTCAACAAATGCACAAATTCGGTAGCAAATATGACTATAAGCACCTAGAAATCCACGCCATATAGACGACACCAATAATGACGGGAAAATAGCCTTTGTAGTTACCCATAATCCAAGAAACAGAAACATCCTTATGGACGCTAAAAGATTTTATCCCATTTTAGAACAATCGGAAACATGAAAAGTTTAGTTCAACCAAATGATATCATAAACAGTCTACGACAAGCACCAAATCATAAAAAAAAACTGTTGACCAAGGCCCGTTTTACTACATAGGAGGAAATTCCAACCATTAAAAAATGCGGAGATCCGAGATGCGGAACATGTAAATATTTATTATTGTTTTATTATTATTCTACTTTTATATAGCGCCCTATATAATTATGGAATTACCCTAAAGCGCTTTACACGTAGAAGACAATTACAATATAAAACAAAGGAAGGGTACAATATAAAATAGCAAAAAGGTAAAATCATAGGGCTTTTTTTTTTAATATGTAAATAAAACCAACTGGATGCTCCATTGTGACCAGAGCCTTATAAACTAAAGGCGAGTCTAAAAAGATGTGTTTTTAGATTTCTTTTAAAAACTTCAAGTGACTGTTCTTTCCTAAGATCCAGCGGAAGGCAGTTCCACAGGGTGGCTGAAGATACATCAAACCTTCTATCTCCATACATCTTTCTTCGAGTGCGTGGTTTAACAAGGCTCAGTGAATCTCCAGACCGTAGTGAACGTTGTGGGTGATAGACCTGAACAAGTTCCTGGATGTATTTCGGGGCTGAAGCTTCTGTAAAGCCTTGAAAGTGTACAACAGAATTTTATATTGCGCACGGTATGCCACAGGTAGCTAGTGAAGAGTTATGAGAATTGGTGATATATGTTCATGTTTTCTCAAACGTGTCACCAGTCTGGCTGCAGTGTTCTGAACTTTCTGCAACTTTTGCAAGGATGTGGCATTGAGGCCAAACAATAGTGCATTGTCATAATCAAGTCTAGATGTCACTAAAGATCTAACAAGTGCCCTGCAAGCATCCTCTGTTATGAGTGATCTTATTCTACCGATGTTACGAAGATGGAAATAACAGGATCTTGTAACCGAATTGATTTGACAGTCCATGCTTAATTTGTTGTCGAAAAATACCCCGAGATTTTTAACACAGGAAGTATTACTGATGACTGATCCACCAAAAGCGAGTTTACATCCTGTAAATTCATTTGCCGTACGTTTCGGTGTAAAGATGATGAGTTCAGTCTTATCCTGGTTTAGCTTAAGGATGTTGTTTTGCATCCAGTCTTGAATATCAGACAGACACCGTTCAAGTCTATTCGCAATGTCGTCCCAACTGTCTTTCGGGTTAATAATCAGGTAAACCTGTGTGTCGTCAGCATAACAATGGTAATACATGTTCTGTCTCCGGCAAATTTCTCCGATGGGTTTGGAGAACATACAATATAGACGAGGTCCTAAAACAGACCCTTGTGGTACACCAAACTGGAGTAAGAACTCTCTCGAGAATGTCGAACCTACAGCAATTTGTTGACTTCGACCAGATAAATAAGACTTTATCCATGAAAGCGCCGATCCTGTGATACCAAACGCGTATTCGATGCGACTGATTAGTATATCATGATCAATCACATCGAATGCAGCCGAATTTATATATATAAATATATTTATATTTATATATATAATCTCCTGAAAATGTATCATCAATTGCGCTGTGTAAATAGACTGTTGAAATAATAAATATAACCGAAACAGTCATACCTTTTACATTTGGGGGAATAGCTGTGTTCTTAAGCTTTGATACATCATCTACAAAGAAATTTGTTTGAGTTTTATTAGAATGTCGTTTAAGTAACATCCTTTCAATTCATCAAGATTCAAAATTTTATTTTCTCTGTTTAAGGATTTCTTAACGTGATAGACAGAGAGAAAAAGGTTGGAGTCATTATTATAATTGATTGATTGTATATTGTTTAACGTCCCTCTCGAGAATTTTTCACTCCGATTGAGACGTCAACATATGCCAGTGAAGGGCTTCAAATTTTGACCTTTAATCGGCACTCATGGCCATTGAACAGTGAGGGATCTTTATCGTTCCAACGCCTGAAGCTGAGACGGGGCCACGGTTTTTAAGGTCTCATCCGAAGGACCAGAGTAATGATTTTATATCTGAAATGATGAGATTTATAATGTTACATAAAATATATATAATATATAATATATAAGCATATCTTCAAAAAGAGCTAGGTTTTCCTTTTGGATAAAATGGTTCTAATTTAATGACGTATACCTTACGTCCATTTGGTTTCGATATTAAGTAAAAGAGTTCAGTTTACTTTACGCATAAAATGGCCCTGTAGATATAACAATTGATTGATTAACTCTTGATGGTCCACTTGAAACAAAAAAAAATAAAGAGACTTAGTGCTTTTATTTCATATTAAAAGTTTCTTTAAAAAATCCAGGTATTGGAGAAATTGCTTTATTAAATTGCAATTTTATTGAATTTTAATGTAAACAAGATATTAGAGCACTTTATAAATGTGAGCGCACACTCTGATATGAAAAAATAAAATATGTCTTTTTATCCTCTGAAACAGTTTAATTATTCAATAGTTGCCCGTTTTAGATCAAAGTTTGCGCTCTATCTTAAATATGAAAAATACCTTTAAAAATTAGCTTTTGTTGCCTTTTTACAAATATGAGGACATGGAAGGATTTCGTGACGTCATTGTTATAGATACGCAATCAACAAAGATAAGAGTGATATGTAATGCATGTTTACTTACACTAAGCAGTTTTAAATTTCCAGAAATCCACAGAGCCAAAATAAAGCCCTATGTGAATCTTGGTGTTTTCTCTTTTTTTTTTCTTTGGAATTTGGCCAAAAAACCAATATATATCGGAGTATCTTTAGAGAAGAAATAAAACAAGACCACGCCCATTGATCACAGAGAATTCTTCAGTTCGTTTATTTCATAATTGCTCGTTTTGGATCGGATACGAAATACATACGTTTAAAGTATGAAAGGACCAGAACAAAACATTAATAGAGAACTTATTTTTTTGTAAATTTGGCCCAAACTCTAAAATCTAATTTATTGGAATGCAAGAGAAGAGCTTGGTATAAAAAATATACACAGAGAATATATAAGCAACAACAATTTAAAAGCCATTCTCTGTAAGCATTTAAACTCTAATATAGGGAGTGTGGCAGGCTATGTCTTAGATTTTCATGAAACTTGGCACACATTTCTATATTGATGTATGAAACAAAAATTCATTATGAAATGGTTGCTATTGTCCATGGTTACGATGGCTAACATACATTTTTCATAGCCTAAAAATTGCTAAATTTTGATGAAATATGACCCGTTTTTAACTTATCAAAACTCTTTAATAGAGCAAGATATTTACATGACTTTACCTTTTTATCAAAACACATTGTTTTTATAGTTCTTCAGAAATTATTTAGTATTTTAGTAATTTTACCTCATAAGTACCCCCTCCCCGTTTTTGCTAGGATTTTTCTGGGGAAAATTGTAGATTTTAGGCTCTTTTCAAAGCTGGTATAATTTTTTTGCGGACACTTGAGGAAAAATAGATACATTGATTTGAAAGTCCATATTAAATTTCTTATATAAACTACAAAAAAAAAACACTTGGTATTCATATTTACTTTTCATGTTTACATGGTTACAAACTTACCCCCGGGGTCATGGTTTGAACAAACTTAAATCTACACTACCTTGGAATGCTTCCATAAAATTATGATCAATTTTGGCTTTGTTGTTCTTGAAAAGAAGATTTCAAAGGATTTCTCTATATATTCCTGTATTAAATTTTGGTGGTCATTGTGACCCCGCCCTACCCCCAGGGGACTTGATTTGAACAAATTTAAATTCACACTACATGAGGATGTTTCTCCATAAGTTTCATTTTTCCTGGCACAGTGGTTCTTGAGAAGTAGATTTTTTAAACATACCACCAAAATTTTCATTAATTCTCAATTATCTCCCCTTGAATGAGGGCGTGGCCCTTCTTCAACAAACTCTCTAATCCCCTTCACCCAAGGATGCTTTGTGGCAAGTATGGTTGAAATTGGCTTAGCGGTTCTTATGAAGAAGTCGAAAATGTGAAAAGTTTACAGACAGACGGACAGACGGACGCCGGACAAAATGTGATCAGAAAAGCTCACTTGAGCCTTCGCTCAGGTGAACTAAAAACGATATCACCATCTATTCAAATGATAAATCAACGTGTCTCTTATAGACATACACAGCGTACCTTACCTACTTTTAAAATTTGTTCAAAATATAAATGCAAAATGTAAGCATGCATTACCAGTGGTTTTGAAAGATACTAATCGGCTAGACAATTTTCCCTTAACATAAAGAAAAATCTACAACAAATACTCATGATATCTTCTAGAAAATTTGTTTATCCAAACTTGTTTTAGAAGAAATGTAAACAAAAAATGGATGCCTGGATTGGTGTAAATATTTTGGACTAATTTCATTGAAAATGAAACAAATAATTTATTTGTAGAATACAAAGAAATTGTAGGCCTTCGATCTATTATGTTTAAAAGTCTGCCCCTCTGAAACCATCCTTATTAATCTATACAGATATTTTAACTTTAAATTCCATTAAATTAAAAAGCTACGTCGTAAAACTAGTCCATTTTATTCATTAAAGCATGATTCAAGTCGTTACTTTAAATGTTTTGGACAAAAGTTTGTTTGTATCATCTGTCTTTAAATGTAGCACGCAGTTCCTTACCGTAGAAGTGTTTATGAGTATCAAAACTAGGATTAGATGTCATGGCGTGAACTGATGACCTTTTGCTTTATGTTAAATTAGATCATTTCTGAGCAAGCGTTATTTCTCCTATTTATTTTATATTACTATATTCCTGGGAGATCTTTAAACCATTTTTTTTTGTTCTTTGTTCTATCTGTATCTATCTCTTCTACTTTAACTGGAAACATTAAATCTATTTTTATATATTAGCAATTTGCCAATAAGTGTTAGAATTTTTATCCAGTCCTCTTTTTGTATTTAAATTGAACATATCATACTTACGTTTAAGACCATGAACGATTTCTCTTGTTGCTGCATCTTCCTGGGCTTGTTTTCGCAGTTCTTCTGTGAAGTGGCGGTCACGGATATGATCCATTGTCTCATGTCTAAGGAAATCAACTTCTCTTTCATACTCGTTTCGGTTGTTAAGGAAAAGAATCAAGGTCTACAATTGCTGATCTGACAGTGGACCAGATTGTGTTGAATTCAGCATTTGGGAGGACCGGACTATAGGAATGTACACATTGATTTCTCTGGCAATACGAATTCTTTCAATGTTGGCAGAGAGAGATCTGTCTGTAGGGTCTGGATCATATCCCCAACCTTTTATGTGGGGTGGTATGCTACAAATGTTTCTAGAAGTGTGTACAATAAAGAAATGTCCATATCAGTATAGTTTCCAGTATAAGTGCTGCCTCTTGGTAATATCAAATTTAGTTGTGGTGTTGTGACGGGCAAGACTACTTATCTTCTGTTTAATGACGCATGGGAATGTTGACAATGGCACATGGTGAAGTAAAACATTCCTCAGTTGATCGGTACATGGACCCAGGAGAAGTCGACAGGCTCTACAGGCATTTGTCGTCTCCTCTGTAGAGGCGTAAGAGGAGGAGGCCATAGCAATTATTTATGCCACTCCTCTGAAAGAAAATTTGACTATTTAAAAAAAATCTTACACTCCGTGGAGGAGAAAGGAGAGGCTGCCATTGCAATGAATTTTCTCTAAAATTAAAAACATAAGTAAATTTAAAGTTTAATGTGACGTCACACAAAAATATGACTTTAATGTATTTCTCATAATACCTGAAAATGAAATAATGTGCTTCTTTTAACTGTATAAGCATAATAAACAACAATAAAACTTATCAATGCATTAAAAAGAGTTGCTTATAAAATCCCATGTAGCTTGTTTTGAACAAAGAACTGATGGCGATGAACTTGTAAATATGACGTTATTTTGGTGACAGTGACAGCTGTGTTAGGCAGATTGAGGATTTTTTACACAATGAAAAATGCGTTTTATTTTTAAACGGAATATTATTTACAGGTTCTAAATAGTCGATTAATACCAATGTTTATCCTTTTTAGGGCGATTTTTCATTACCTTTCAAGAGAATGTATTTTATTAAGTATGTCGTGTTTTTATGTACAGGTTACTTATATTTTACATCGACATGCCTCACAAAATTTTACTTTCGCAAGGACATACACTGCACAGATCTTAAACATCTTTTTAATATAGATAAAGGATATTTTCCATAATTTGAAAAAGTGCTGCTGCTTTCTTTAAATCGAGGATGTGATTTTATAAGTACTTAAAATATTTAGTAAAAATGAATATATTCGACTTGAAAATTTAACTATTAAAACGCGAATTCTATTGAAGCAGCAGCAATTTTCAGAAACAACAAAGTATGCAGAAACAATTAATAGCTTGAATTTCTCATTCAATAAGGATATGCCCTTGCGATATTGAAATTTGTTAATGACCCACATTCAGTACACGAACTATGCATTCATCACGTGACTGTCAATTAATGGAACAAAACTTCATATTGTACAGAGTGGGTTATACTATATGCTATTTCCATGGGCACCGAAGTTGACAAAAAAGGCTAAATTAAAATAAATTTAGTTTTAAAATAATTCCCCATTTTGCACGTCTATTTTCCGCAGATTTCTCATAGTAGAGAAACACCGACATCTTACGAACGAACGTAACTCGCCCTAACTTCCCGTATCTCAATAGGTTTCTCGGGACCAGTGATTGCACCCATATAAAGTTTAAAATCGAAAGAAATTCGTATATGTGTAAAAAAAAGAACGGAGAATGTTTTAACCACTTTGTGATTGAAAATTGCTCATGTCAAATTTAATGTAATCACTTACAATGTTTTTAAAGGAGTTAAAGGAGCCATGTTTTTTGTTTCCCTACTTTCCTCCAGGTTCATAAAAATGTAGCCAAGTTTCATCCCCATTACAATTTCATGTAGACCACTTTTATCGCATTTCCCATAAATTTTCAAAGATTTAAATTAACAACAAATTAACCACCAGATATAACTTAAATGTTATGATATTTTAAGCTATCATTTGACAAGGAAAAATTGCAAACATATATACATATTAGTTTTTAAATTTGATTATTTTTGTTTATCCTTATATGGAGCTCTTCTTCTCAAGGAGATAGAAATAGTATGAAAATGGCCACGACTACCCAGCCCCTTTAAGTAACCGAACTAAGCAATTGCAAAGTTCATAGTTATGATTTACAATGGTGCCAGACTGCCAGCCTCTTTCAAAATTGTGAATGCCATAATATCTACCTTAAAACTTGAGCCAAATTCTATCATTTGACAGTTGTTGCATGATTTTCAGGTGACCTATAAGGCTCATGGAACTGCTTGTTTAATTTAGAGTCACTACCAAACAATTCATTGGGAAGCCAAACGAAAGATTTTTTTTTATTGACGGGGTACAAGTATACAGAAGCTTAGTTTTCTATAATATTACATTGTTTATTTATCGACTTCAGGAGGGGGGGCTATCCCCAACCCCCTCAATCCCGTTCCTATATACGAACATGTGTACATGATGTATATCTGTTTATATATGTGGATAAAAAAAGTAAAAAATATGCATTTATGTAGGATGTTGCATTTTTCTTAGTAAAGTTCTTTTCTTTGTCTTAAAGTTATGCTCCACTATGTCATTGTTTGTTGACCATGCATTAATCGTCAAAATATAAAATTAGAAGATACACTTTATACTTGTTACCACACGCAGAGTTATTTTGACTGAAGGTCCAATATACATATAAAAACTATAACTGCAAATATAACTTACTTTATTTGTAAGGAAAGATATATATTTACCTTCTTTTTGTAAAAGAAAAAAAAATGATTCCAAAATACCGACAAAAAAGACACTGACATTTAAAAGTGTGAATAATATTAAAACGTAGTTGTCACTTTTTATTTTAAAAAATCATGCCCGTAGTATCTTAAATAAAAATTGTAAATATTATTCATGAAAGAAAGCCAAAAAATATCTTTGGACCCTGATTTATACATGTATATAGTACACGGGGTCGGGAGGGTATGCTGATATTATGGCAGTCTTATATGGAACTTGGTCATATATCTTAAATTATGTCAAAAACACAATTGACTAAGCTTCCATTTTTCGCCCCCCCCCCCCCCCAAGAGTTAGGGATAATAATTTCGGTCTGCCCGTTCGTCTTATAATTCTGTCCGTCTGTTACACTTTTGTTTCAAACAATATCTCGAGAAGCCTTTGAGCTTTCACAGTAGAATTGAAAAAAAAGCTTTGGGTCTGGGATGTTAAAAAGGGGGTCCTGTCTGTTAGCACCCGCGAGAATTATATGAGGTTTTTTAAGATACATGTTTGCAAAAAGAAACTTTATTAACCAACAAATTACGAGAAGGCATCTCCCTGATTTTTAATGGTGCTATAATACCTGTGTATTAAAGCCATGGTATTAATTTTATTTTTCGCAGCATATAGTATTTTGAACAAGAATTTTTAAAAAAGTTTTAGGATTTTGCTATTTAATTTTAGCTAGACCATAACTCCTTATTGTCCCTACCGTCCCTCGTAGAGTACGCCCCCCCCCCCCTTTCGCACCCCTACTAGATCCGCACATACTATTATTTTTTATTTCATGCCACAGAATGACATGTTTTAAATTTTCTTTTCATTTCCCTTCTCGAACCCCTTTGCTCGTTTAAATGTCCATTGAAATGTATTGTAGCGTCACGGTAGCGACAACGACCAGACGTGGCTTTGAGGTATCTTGTGGGGATTTTATCTATCGAAACCCCAATAACACTGAAGAATTCAATAATCCAACCGTGAATACAAAAGACTTCAATGACTGGTCCTCGTTTTTGGTTACGTTCGTTCGTAAGATGTCGGTGTTTCTCTAGCAGGCCATAACAGTGCTGCGTACGCAATAGTATCTTGAATTTTACGTCTTGTTCAAACTGCGTGAAAGTAAATGTCTGCTGCGCCTGATTAATTTATGTTAAACACTTCAAAATCATTACTTTACATTAAATACATCAATATCTTGAACAAAAATGTTTATATATAGCAAAGAGAACCCTTTGTATACAGTGTGTGTGTGTGTGTGTGTGTGTGTGTGTGTACTTAGGTACATAACTTGGAAAAAAATAACATCAAAACAGATCTCGTTATCCAATATCATAATTTGATGACGGTTAGCAATTGTTTAGCAACCTCTTGTCACAACAGACTTTATGCCTAATTTTATCTTTCTTTTTTATCGATACACAGTTATGACAAAGGTACTAGATTTAAATGTCCAATACTTGTGATTTTGTTTCTCGATTTTTGGTCAGGGCATATCGTTGAGTCAAACGTAACCCCTAGATGATCGATTTTACACTTTTGCTATAAGCAGAAAATAATTTAATAATGTGTACTTTTTAAATTTGTGTTTTATTTAATAAAGTGACTCGGGAGCACGGTGGGTACTTAAGGACAGGTGTTATGTGCCGCCAACGATTACATATTTTCGTTATTTATACTTTTTTACCCCATATTTTTTTCTGAGGACCAATCTTCCATCAACTGTTGTTCTAATATTCGTTCGTAAATTTGGAATTTAAGTACTTGGTTCTGTTTTAGCCAAGGAAGGGCACCTTTCATACAGTTGTATTTCAAATATTATGACAATATTATCAATTCATGTGGACATTGTTCATAAAATGAGCTTTCATGCATAAAATCAAGGGGGTAATTGCTAAATCTGACTTTTTGTTAAGTTGAATTAAAGTTGATTGTTTTGATCAATAAGACCTTTACAAGATTAAATACCGGCCTCAGTAGATAAATCATATTGTTTTGTTTTAAAGAGCATTCTTACTTAAGCTTTATAAATTACATTGTATCGAAATCCGAACTATGTCACATATATCCATCTTAAATTTCTTTTCTAAGGAGGAATATCTTTATATTATTATTTAAGATTTTAAAATTTTCGACAATAAAATTTGCGAAACTTAAACATAATGGCTATAACTTTTGAACAATTAGTATGTTACCTGGGGCCTCGAGATCACAAGGTGTATGCATTTTAATTGTGACCTAACCTTTTTCTGGTGATGAGACTTCTGATTAGTTATTGTCATCTCTCACAAGAGATGACACATTAAGTTTGATTTCCGGATGTGAAGTCACAGTGTAAGCTGCCATTTATCCATCGGCAATCCTCTGTCAGCTGACTCCACTACGATCCATAGGCCGCACGAGGATTACCGACTTTATAGTTTGATGATGATGCGATTTTCTAAATATAGATCGAGATGTTAACAATGAGCGATCTGCCTTATTATTGAGAAAGAAAACAAGCTGCAAAGAAATCATAAAGAGTCAGACACACAAAAGCGCCTGGGGTGGTGGGGGTTCTTCAAATATGCTGTAAACGTGGAAATTTTGACAATGTGCTAATTTTGACTTTATTGACGGTTTTTATTTTCTCGTCAAAATTTACACTCGTCAAACTTCTTATCATATACATAGCGTCACAACAGACATTGACCATAGTACAACTTTACCGCTAAATTTTCACGGCTTTTTCCTTTTACAACTAGATCAAAGTCACTGTTAATTTCTTTTAAATTAGTTATGAAAACATAGTGATATATAATCACATTTTTAAAAATCATTGAATCTAAATTAGTGTATCAAATACTGCATGCGTAACTTCGCGTAATTATCATGCCGTGCTTGACCTAGTTTGTCACCTCGTGCAATTGACCGCTTATAATGAAATCAAATTACAAGAGGGCAATTTATCTAATCAAATCTTACACACGTAGATAGTTTGTACAAAAATTAAATTTTTGTGATTCCGACGCTGCCTTAATTTGTATCCCCGTGAATTCAAAGATTTGAAACTCAAGATTAAATATTTCGTCAAAATTAACGCTCGTCAATTTCCGTAAACAAAAAATCGTCAATTTTTCAACTTGTCAATATAACCACGTTTACAGTACATGTTGCATGCACTACACATATGTTCTCATGTTAAGTAAACATAAATGGTGGTGTGAACTTGATGGAATTTTCTTAGTAGGTCAGCGCATCTGCAAAGATCCTCTGCGGCCGATGCGTGGATCCAAGAATTCACAGAAAAACAACATCAAATTTAAAACATTCATATATTGAAAGGAAAAAGAAATGCAGGGTAAACTTTTGAAGTGAATTAAATTTGTTTTTTGTGTAATTTTTTTCAGTTTTCCTATTGAACATTTAAAATCATCTATCAAAAAGATATGACCAAAATCACATTTGATTTTGTTTCATAATTAATGATTTATTGGAGCTCATTTGACGATACCCCCAAAAGTGAAAATCAAAAACTCTCATTATCTTCAAAGTTTCTTCCACGCATCTTTCATGAGCCTTATTTCTCCTTTGCATGGATTTCATCAGAATGTTTATCTTTCAATCCTTGGCTATATTGGGTATGGGTTACCACGCCAAAAAAATTGCCATACGACGCGCGCATGCGCCAGTGAGAGGAATACAACAGTAATTTGACAAATTGCGGAATTGTTTTCTTTCATTTTTCGTGCGAATGTAAAGATTACAATAGTCTACTGTATAAATGGTTGTTTTCTGTGGTAGTAAGGTGGCGATTTAAGAGATGACAAGCCGAATAACCCACTCGAAACATGACTCCGTTTTGCGTTAACGTCATCGTCACGGTTGATTGAAAACCATTCCAGGCCCTCTCTGACAACGGGTAACAAGTTTTATGGGGGAAATTTTAGAAGAAACTGCTTAATTACCCGTTGTTGCCATTTTCATTAATTGGGCAATTCGAAAACCATGGAACTTTCGTAAACTGTAACAAGATTGCAAGAAATTCGAATCGTCTGTAAATATTGAAAAACGATGTGTATACCTTAGGTGCATCAAATGGTGCAACAAGATTTGTTGACAAACTCTTGAATCTTCAAATTGCACATGTTTTGTGTTTTTTAGTGTTTTCCCAACGTGACGTCATACATTTTACGATTGAGTAATTCTGAACACTGATTTTGGTCCATAATTACTAAATTTCTCATCTGATCAAATTTCGTAATTTTTGGATATGCGGTAAAAAAAATATCAGATATTATGCTACCCTGCGTTTCTTTTTCCTTTCAGTATATAAGTAATCGCATTTAAATGATATGGATTGATGGCGAAAACTTAGGTTCATTAGTCATTCTATAAACTTGCTGTAATTTCTTAAAAATGATACATTTAAGTTTAATTAGCAATCGAATGAATAGGAGGAAAGCCTGAAACTTCAGAAATTAAAAGCACATGTTAAACTGTATATGAGCAGATACATTAATGTCTATAAGAAACTTCGACTGACATTGGAAGATTAAAGAACACAAAGAAGCAATAGTAATTTTTTTGCATATCTTATCTATTTTTTTAAGGAGTTTATAAATTTCATATTTATAATTAATTAAAGAACTTGCAAAATCATTTTCTTAGCCGCAGAACTGTATAGCTCTCCGAACAAATATATTGACAGACCGGAGAGCTACAATGCCACCAATTGAAAAAAACTGTATATTGCGCACAAAAATTAGCGCATGGTTCTGGATAAATTCAAATTCTTGCCTCAATTGCAAAAACGGTGAACTTAAAGAAATTTCTTGCCTTTCTATCAAAGACTCATAGTTGACATCTGCACGAAGCGCGTTAGACCAAATTATCTTGCAAACAAAACAAAAAAACCTGATTTTTTTTAATCTTGCAAACAATTTTTTTCGATCATCTCATTTTCAGGGCCAGGAGGGCTATGTACAATAATAATAAGGAATGTTTTGTTGTTGAAACAGCGAAAGAATATGTTAGGATCACAAGTTAAATTAGTATTATTTTAAGATGAAATTTTGATGAGGATGGAGAAATAAAAGGAGAAAACAGCGCATTTTTTGTGCGCAATAAATATACAGTTTCCAAAAATGAATTTGTTAAAATATTTCCTTCCTATCCATAGCATAGGATTTTTATTTTTTTTATGCGCCCGGATCGATAGATCCCGGACGTATATTGTTTTTGTCCTGTCTGTTTGTCTGTTTGTCTGTTTGTCTGTCGTCAACTTTAACCTTCGCCATAACTTTTGAACAATAAGAAGATAGAGACTTCAAATTTGGTATGCATACTCCACTAATAAAGTCCTTTCAAATGACATCAAGGTCAATGACCTTGTGACCTTGACTGTGACCTATATGTTAAAAATAGCTTTTTCCACTGTTTGTCATAACTTTTGAAGCATAGGAGATAGGGACTTCATATTTGGTATGCATACTCCACCGATAAAGTCCTTTCAAACGACAGCAAGGTCAATGATCTTGTGACCTTGACTGTGACCTATATGCTAAAAATAGCTTTTTACACTTTTTGCCATAACTTTTGAACCATAGAAGATAGGGACTTCATATTTGGTATGCATAATCCATCGATTAAGTTCTTTCAAATGACACCATGATCAATGACCTTGTGACCTTGACTGTGACCTATATGCTGAGAATAGCTTTTTCCACTGTTTGTCATAACTTTTGAAGCATAGGAGATAGGGACCTTTTTTCCATTTAGGTGCGAAGGTCCAGGGTGAAGCTGATGGTGAAGGCTGATGATGTTCCTCAGCAGCCTGAGAAGGTGGCAGTGCTGCCTCTTCCTGAGCCTTTACAGGAGCTTCCTGTGGAGAAGCTAAGGCAGGCTGAAGAGGTGACTGTGTCATCTCCTCAACCTGTGATGGCCAATCCAGAGGTAGAGCTTGTTCAGCTTGAGGAAGAGTGTCTGCCATCTCCTGAGCCTGTTGCAGCCCTTCCTTGGCCAGAATTTGACCAGACTGTGGAGATGGCACTGCCATCGCCTCAGCCTGCTCAGGTTCTAGTTGAGGAGGAGGCTGGACAGACTGAGGAGGTGGAACTGCCGTCTCCCCAGGTTGTTGTGGGTCATCCTCGGCTTTCTAGCCTCGGGTCACCGGTGACAGAGATCCCTCCTGTGCAGCCATCACCTGTGAGGGAACCTGAGAGGCGAGGCTTTACCGCAGGGTTGGTGCGACATTTGGTTCACACTGCGGAGGTCTCTTTGGTAAGTGGTCTCACCATTGTCCCTTTTTTCTCTTCCTTTATTGGCTTTAATTTTGGTTTGTAAGGTATAAAAGTAATGTTAATGTATTTAAATAAGGGTAAATGATTTGTAAATTCCTAAATTTTCCTTAAATTTAGATCATATGAGAGTTTATTCAATAAGTTTAAATTTAGACCATTTTAGAGTTTAAATAAGTTTATATTTACATCATACTTAAATTGAAATAAGTTTAAATTAAGATCCTACTAGAGTTTAGTTAGGTTTGAATTTAGATCATATGAGAGTTAAAATAACTAAAGGATGTTAGATAAGTTTAAATTAAGACCATACAAGGGTTTAAATAAGTTAAAATTTATAGCCATTCTAGAGTTTAAATAAATTTAAATTTAGACCATACTAGGGTTTTAATAAGTTTAAATGTAGCCATTATACTAGAGTTTAAATAAGTTTAAATGTAGACCATACTAGAGTATAAATAAATTAAAATATGTTAAAATTTTAATCATACTCGAGTTTAAATAAGTTTAAATTGAGACCATACTAGAGTAAATTTAGACCATACTAGAATTTAAATAAGTTTGAATTTAAACCATATGAGAGTTAAAATAAGTTAAGCCCACACTATACTTCAAATAGGTTAACATTTAGATCATACTAGAATTAAATAAGTTTACATTTAGACCATGCTAAATTTAAATTAGTTTTTTGAATTTATTTTTTTCTTCTTGTGGATACTACATCTAAATATTTCTATGCAAGCACACACCGTTATTTAGATGTAGTTATTCAGGAGAATAACTAAATTAATGTTAATTAATTAAGGCATAATTCAGATGAAAAACAGCTGGGTCCAAGACAAAATTAGAATTTAAAATAAATAAATCAATAATAAGAGGTTACTTAATTTATGAGTTTTCCTAAATTATCTTAAGGAGTGATAAAATTTCCTTCAACTAAAATAACTTTAAATTAATAATTACTAGGTTTAAATTATTCTTAAACTATCTTTAACTAAGCCATTAATTAATGTTTAAAACCTTTCTTCTTGTTTTTGTGTTTAATTATAGTAGTTTATTATTAAAGCTCACATTCATTTCTTTATCAGTGTTTCCTCTTAATTGTAGCATTTATAAATGGGATTAAATTTATTTTCCATTAAATTCAATTTTTAACATGGTAAAAATATTAACGTTATTCAAGTTATCTTAAAAGAGAAATTAAAATTATTAAAATCCTACCAAGAAGGTTTTCATTAAACAGAGTGTTCTTTTTTTTCATTTCCATTACTTCCCGTGTGTGCATGATGGGTTTAGTATTTTTGTAATTTTTTGTAATTTATTTGTTATGTATACTGTGCATTCATTTTATGTATATATAATATAGGCCTGTTCATTGTAAACCACATTTACAATATATAGTTATATTATGGATCACTTTTTGTACCCTACTGAAAGAGCGAATATTGATTTTGGTCTGTCAGTCCGTCCATCTGTCTGTAACACTCATTTTCACGCGATATCTCGAGATACATTCTATTTGTGCGTAAATCTTTAATTACCGAGTGATATCTTAAAGAGCTAGCTTTTGAGTATTTGTAAATTTTATATAACTCCCTATGTCCCACCTTTCTTAAAGTGCCCCCCTCAATTCCCCCTTTTAGATCCGTGCATGATCTCTTCCTTCAGCTTAAAAGTTCCCATTTAATTTTTTTCCTGATTGTGATGTTCATTATGCGATAATTTCATCTTAATACAGTATTTTTTGGTAATTCTTAATTTATAGGGGGTCCCAATTTTTATAGTAGGGTTCCATCTTTTTTCCTTTCCTTAATGTATTACTTTTCAATCAATATTTTGTTTGCATGTATTTCTTATTGTTTAGAAAATTGTATTTGTATTTAATAGATATTGTTTTGTATTTTTTATATATACAGTGTATATTTTGGGGTGCATCTCAAGGACTATTATAAATTTAATTTTCCCTTTAATATTTTGGTTAATTTATAAAGATCTTATCTATCATTTCTCTGTTTTTAAATAAAGATATACAGCGTTATGATTAGACTTAAATTAATTGTTTTTTTTATATAAATATTTTCGCATATTTTAAATATGATTAAGATAGCGATTTCATATTTGTTAAATACATGAAGTATTCTGATTAGATTCCCTCTCTTATTTCTTTATAAAATATTAAAATACCTAATTAATGAATAATAATTAAGATAGAATTAGGCCCCCTTTTTTTGCACACGATTTTCTCATGAAGGCTGGTGGCTAAATATCTCAACTCATGCACACACCGTTATTTAGCCACTGCATTCATGAGATTATTTTAATTTGTTATAATTAATTATTTAAATATCATTTCTAGACTAATTGTTTTCTCAATATATTCATTACTGTAGTTTCCTAAATAAACGTGAGGAATTAATTATTGCGTAATTTTGCGAGAAGTGCCACTTGTAAAATAAAATTACCGTTTTCATTTTTATGGTGGTAAATTATATGTATATTTTCCTGAAAAAACGCCCACTCGTGAATTATTGATCTGGCGATTTGCCATCTAAAATGCCATTTCACAGTATTTTGTACTTGCTTAAAGTTAGGAATTTACAGTATAACAAATGGGGAGTGGTTGGGGTGAGTTAGACATTTAACTGTTAATTTAAACTTATTATTGTGAATGTAATTTCCATTAATTTCCCTTTAATTCATTAACCTGTGACCTGGGGTTATGACCTTGAGATGTCTCTGTTTCTATGTCTGTAATCATGCAATGTTAAAGTGATTTTTTTTTTATTTGTATACATTATATGAATTTGTAAATCTCAGGAATTCTATGTTTTTGTATACCCTATATATAATTTATCGCTTGTAAACTTATACTTATCCCTTTCTCATCCCCAAGGATGCTCGAGTTCTCTTAAAATTTGGAGCTTAATTAATGGTTAACTGAGATTATTTCACTTTATTTATTTTTCAAAATTTAAGTAATCTTTAGTCTTTATTAATCATCAGTTACATGGATAATCGTAATCACGTGGGTTTCGGTTTTCCATCCAGTTTCTGTTATTTATAATTTGAGTAAGCTCAGATTCCGAGGTTAATTTTTGTAAAAATAAAAAGGCTTAATTCTTTCTGTAAATCAAGTCTAATACAGCATTATATTAATTTCACGAGAAAGATTAAATGGTAGGGGGGGGGGGGGATTCCATTTGTTTTCACCGACCCTTAATTTATTCAATGATCTGTAATTATAGGTTCCTTTTCTGAGATTTCACTATTTGTTACTTTTTTGTTGGTATATTCAATGTATCACATTATGATTATTTATGTAAAGATTGTCACTGATAATTGGTTAACCGTGGTTGATATAGTTACCGTTACCGATGAATCTTTGATTAGGAGTTTTATGAATCCATCGCTGAGAAAAATGAAATTAAGTGTGCTTTGCGTATTATGATAATTTCTGGACACGTTTTTTTTCTCCGTTTTCCCAAACTAAAATGGACGCAAACCGTACCTTCAATTTCCTCATGGCATTCTGCTGGCTGTCATCCTTCATCAATTTAAAGCTACTGATTATGAGCGATGATCAATTTTCTCATATAAAAAGTTTCCATATTGTTCAACACTTGTGTATTGATGTGTAACATTATTATCACTATGTCTGTCTGTTTGTCTGTCTTGGTCTGAAAACATGCACATAAATCGTTCATTTGATGCATCCCTTTGCTGATGCATATGTATTGTAATTTCATGCTTTAGTGACATAATGGTTAATGAACTGAACATTTAAATGTATATATCCTCTGCTTCTCACAAGCAGAAATCAAACCAAATTTGTACTTGATGCTTCCTCTGATGCCGCATCTCACTTGCATGTCTTGATTTATTAGCCAGGAGTATTTTCATTTAGATTAGTTCCAAACTGATCTTGTTCTTTATCATGCGTCATTGGACATGCTGACTCTGATGCTTATTTTGGATGCTGCATTTGACCTACATTTGTTTCTTAACTGGCTCAGAGCTCAGATTATTTTCATTATTTTGATCAGTTCCAAACTGATCTTGTTCTTTAGCGTGTATCTTAGGATGCTGACTCTGATGCTCTACCGACCTACATTTTACACTAGCTTCTATTGCCTATTTCTGGCACAGTCTCCTGGAAACCATACGGTCTACTATTTAGGTGTGATCAGGAGAAAGATATGATTTACATGTAGGTGCTTTCTTTATACAGTATTTGAATTTCTGGGTATAGCATATATGTAGCTGTGTTCTACAATTTTTGGTTGATGTCCTTTCTGACAAATGCATTTTTTTGCATGTATTTGTATATTGTCAAGTGTCTGAATTTCAATGTTTATTGTTTTCAATATTGTTAAATTAATTTTTGAATGTCCCATCTGCACACACATGTTTTTTCCGTCCACCACCCTCGCCTCGCCTCAGCTGCTCTGTCCAGACGTAGATGAAAAGTGAGTGGTTTTGTTTTCAATATTTAGGGCCCGCTTTGATTATGATCAGTTTGTCCGTCTGTCTGAGACTGTTTACCCAGAATGTATTCTCTTCTCATATCCCAAACTGGTTTAAACTGCAGTAACCTTGAACCAGTTTTCAAAAGGTCAATGTAGAAACCACATCTGCATGTTATATTATTATTTGGAGCATATTTTCTCTCATTTTAGCCCTTTAGGATGTCCAGTAATGAACAGTTTCTTGGTCAGAGGTCAAGGTCTTGTCATCTTTATCATAGTGAACATATTTTTTCCCCTTTGCAGAGTTTTTGAACTAAAGGTACATGTTTTCTCTCATTTTAGCCCTTTCTGGCTTATACTTCACCCATATATAGTGTCTTTATACAGCTTCTAGGTCAGAAGTCAAGGTCTTGTCATCTTTATCATAGTTAGCATATTTATCTCCCCTTTGTAGAGTCCTTGAACCAAAGGTCAGTGGTGAAGAACATTTCTGTTTACATAGTAAAATCTTCCAGGGTTTATAGTCGGATATAATTTTTATACAATGACAGGAGGTTTGGGTTTTTTATTATACCAACTCTTAGCTCTATTCAGCATATATTTACTCAGTAACCTATAGAATTCCACTTCATTCAATGGTGTAGTTTAGCTTTAAACCAAGGTTTTGGTAAGATTTCAAGGTCACAGACGACATCTATGTGAATTCATTGTCAAGATCATTATTTTGTGTTCCCTTGAGCTTCATCTCATATGTCCTCCAGAGTACCAGTGGATTGAAGGTCATATGTCAAGGTCCTTTACAAAGCCCTCTCATCCTGATGTCCCTTAGGTAGAGCGAGGCCCTTTGAGATGGACAACAACTCATTGATGTTTAGTTGTATATACAACATCATGGTGTTGGGTTTATCTCATACATGCATGGAAAAAAAAAAACTACAAAAAAACAAAAAAAAACAAAAAAAAGTTATGAATAAACAGTTGAACTTCGATATCTCGAACATTGATGTCTCAAAAAGATCTTTGATACTTTTCAGTGATTTGTCCTATTGAATCCCCTATCATTTAAGTATTTTTTTTAAGGTCCCTTTAAGTTCGAGATAAAGAGGTTTGATTGTATATATTGTATTTATATATGTATATTTATTTAATCTTACAGATAGAGGGACAAGCAGTTTTTATTTTTTTCAGATGCAGGGACAAGCATGCAGTTACCAATCTCGCAGATGCAGGGATAAGCTGTAGACACTCATTTACTTCAGAGAGGCAGAGACAATTTTTTTTAATCTTACAGATGCAGGGATGTGCAGCAATAAGTCTTACAGTTGCAGTGATGTGAAGCAGTAATTAATCTTGCAGTTGCAGTGACGTGAAGCAGTAATTAATCTTACAGTTGCAGGGACGTGAAGCAGTAATTAATCTTACAGTTGCAGTGACGTGAAGCAGTAATTAATCTTACAGTTGCAGGGACGTGAAGCAGTAATTAATCTTACAGTTGCAGGGACATGAAGCAGTAATTAATCTTACAGTTGCAGGGACATGGAGCAGTAATTAATCTTACAGTTGCAGGGACGTGAAGCAGTAATTAATCTTATAGAAGCAGGGACAAACAGTTTTTAATCTTGCATTTGCAGGGACATGCAGTATTTAATCTTACAGTTGCAGGGACGTGAAGCAGTAATTAATCTTACAGTTGCAGGGATGTGAAGCAGTAATTAATCTTACAGTTGCAGGGACAAGCAGTAATTAATCTTACAGTTGCAGGGACAAGCAGATACTAATCTTTCAGATGCAGGGACAAGCAGTAATTAATCTTACAGTTGCAGGGACGTGAAGCAGTAATTAATCTTACAGTTGCAGGGACAAGCAGATACTAATCTTTCAGATAAAGGGACAAGCAGTAATTAATCTTATAGAAGCAGGGACAAACAGTATTTAATCTTGCATTTGCAGTGACAAGCATTAATTAATCTTGCCATTTCAGGGACAAGCAGTATAATTTATCTTACAGATGCAGGGACATGAAGCAGTAATTAACCTTACAGTTGCAGGAACAAGCAGTATTTAATCTTACAGTTGCAGGGACAAGCAGTATAATTAATCTTACAGATGTAGGGACAAGCAGTATAATTAATCTTGAAGATAGTTGCAGGGACAAGCAGTATAATTAATCTTACAGATGTAGGGACAAGCAGTATAATTAATCTTGAAGATGCAGGGACGTGAAGCAGTAATTAGTTTTACAGTTGCAGGGACAAGTAGTAATCAATCTTACAGAAGCAGAGACCAATCTTATAGAAGTATGGACAAGCTGTAGCCAACTCTACAGATGCAGGGACAAGCAGTATTTACTTTTTCAGAAGCAGTAGCCAATCTTACAGAAGCAAGGACAAGCAGCACCCATTTTTACTGTTGCAGGGACAAGCAGTTTTTAATTTTACAGTGGCAAGGACAAGCAGTAGCCAATCTTATAGAAGCAGGGACAAGCAGTATTTACCTAACAGAAGCAGAAGCCAATCAAACAGAAGCAGGGACAAGCAGTAGCCAACCTTACAGAAGCAGCAACCAATACTAATTAAGCAGAGCATTAGAGTGGCCACCATCACCAGTTTAACACTGACTGATTAGTCAAAGAGTCCAGACCAGAAGGATCCACCATGACAACTAATCATATGTTGGGGTAATATACATTGTTTACCTCTTGTTTATCTCCCCCTCAATTTCTTGCACATTGTGTTTATATGACAAAATTGCAGTAATATACACATTTACTGTTCTGTCTTAGTAGGGGGAAAAGATGGATTCCTAGACCTGCAGCAAAGAAGAGACCACAAAACTGAGTTCTACCTTGAAAGATGTGGTAAGATTCTTCCTTCTAACACAAACTCTTTATTATACCCACTGTTTGAAAAGTGAGTTATCAATTACAGGGTTGTCTGTCTTTCCTTCATTTTGTCCACCCATTATATTGTGAGGAAGCTATGTCTTATTTGCAACTCGTCTAATAACCACTGAGATTCAGTGAGACTTTCAGAGAACTTTTTATAACAAAGTGCAATTATGAACTCGTCTATTCTTCAGTTTGGTTGAAGATATATCTGAGTTTACCATATGTAATTGTGGTAACTGCCTTTCTTTCTTTATAATATTGGGAGTACCCAAATCTTATTTACAACTTTACCTTCAACCATTGAATAAAATTTGAGACTTAAACAGAATCTTTATTTTAAAGATTAAATGGAGGTCTTTTTATATGTTTTTGTTGTTCAAAAATTTTGGGATTTCCAAGGAAAAAATGTGTAATTTGTCATTGTACACATTAAAGAGGGTTTGTATCATTTTATTAGCCCTGTGTTCACACAACTTCTATTTTTTTAACGTCATTTTTAAAATGATTTAGAATGAGTCCCACTTTAACTTCTTGATTTTCCTTTAACAGAATACCCATCTGAAGCAGCAGAACTTTTGTCCTTTCTCTTACAATGCTTTAGAACTGTACAAATCATTTGTCAGTTTCTTTCATTGTCAAGCTCACAGAGAAGGGATGGACAGGTGGCAGCCAGCAACACATCCAGGAGGAGACCATTGTCAGTATACAGGGTAACCACCATAACAACAGGCCAACAGTGGCCAAAGTGGTAAGAAACAGGCTCCAATTGCTGCATTTTGGATTTCTCTGTTGACACAAATAAGTAACTTTTTTTGACCCCTGGAATTTTTTTCATAAACAGATTAATGATTTGCCAAGATTTGATCCTACCAAAAAGACTCAATTACTTGTCACTGAGTCAAGGAAGCATTGGAACATCATACAAGCACCAAATATATACTTTCATAACATTACTTGATGCAGATATGACCCTCTTTTAATCTTGACTTTGTATTTTGCAGAAGCAAGCAGAAACAGTACCCATGCAAAGATAAAGTAGAGACAGTACCATCCTAATATTAAGCAAAGGCAGCACCACCTTAAGATAAAGCAGAGACAGTATTCATCCTAAGATTAAGCAAAGGCAGCACCACCTTAAGATAAGGCAGTGACAGTATCCATCCTAAGATTAAGCAAAGGCAGCACCACCTTAAGATAAGGCAGAGACAGTATCCATCCTAAGATTAAGCAAAAGCAGTACCACCTTAAGATAAAGCAGAGTCAGTATCCATCCTAAGATGAAGCAAAGGCAGCACCACCTAAGATAAAGCAGAGTCAGTATCCATCCTAAGATTAAGCAAAGGCAGCACCACCTAAGATAAAGCAGAGTCAGTATCCATCCTAAGATTAAGCAAAGACAGCACCACCTAAGATAAAGCAGAGTCAGTATCCATCCTAAGATTAAGCAAAGGCAGCACCACCTTAAGATAAAGAAGAGTCAGTATCCATCCTAAGATGAAGCAAAGGCAGCACCACCTAAGATAAAGCAGAGTCAGTATCCATCCTAAGATTAAGCAAAGGCAGCACCACCTAAGATAAAGCAGAGTCAGTATCCATCCTAAGATTAAGCAAAGGCAGTACCACCTAAGATAAAGCAGAGTCAGTATCCATCCTAAGATTAAGCAAAGGCAGCACCACCTAAGATAAAGCAGAGTCAGTATCCATCCTAAGATGAAGCAAAGACAGCACCACCTAAGATAAAGCAGAGTCAGTATCCATCCTAAGATTAAGCAAAGGCAGCACCACCTAAGATAAAGCAGAGTCAGTATCCATCCTAAGATTAAGCAAAGGCAGCACCACCTAAGATAAAGCAGAGTCAGTATCCATCCTAAGATTAAGCAAAGGCAGCACCACCTAAGATAAAGCAGAGTCAGTATCCATCCTAAGATTAAGCAAAGGCAGCACTACCAAAGATAAGGCAGAGTCAGAATCCATTCTAAGATTAAGCAAAGGCAGCACCACCTTAAGATAAAGCAGAGTCAGTATCCATCCTAAGATTAAGCAAAGGCAGCACCACCTAAGATAAAGCAGAGTCAGTATCCATCCTAAGATTAAGCAAAGGCAGCACCACCTAAGGAAAAGCAGAGTCAGTTTCCATCCTAAGATTAAGCAAAGGCAGTACCACCTAAGATAAAGCAGAGTCAGTATCCATCCTAAGATTAAGCAAAGGCAGCACCACCTAAGATAAAGCAGAGTCAGTATCCATCCTAAGATTAAGCAAAGGCAGCACCACCTAAGATAAAGCAGAGACAGTATCCACCTAAGATTAAGCAAAGCAGCACCACCTAAGAGCAGAGTCAGTATCCATCCTAAGATTAAGCAAAGGCAGTACCACCTAAGATAAAGCAGAGTCAGTATCCATCCTAAGATGAAGCAAAGACAGCACCACCTAAGATAAAGCAGAGTCAGTATCCATCCTAAGATTAAGCAAAGGCAGCACCACCTAAGATAAAGCAGAGTCAGTATCCATCCTAAGATGAAGCAAAGACAGCACCACCTAAGATAAAGCAGAGTCAGTATCCATCCTAAGATTAAGCAAAGGCAGCACCACCTAAGATAAAGCACAGACAGTATCCATCCTAAGATTAAGCAAAGGCAGCACCACCTAAGATAAAGCAGAGTCAGTATCCATCCTAAGATTAAGCAAAGGCAGCACCACCTTAAGATAAAGCAGAGACAGTATCCATCCTAAGATTAAGCAAAGGCAGCACCACCTAAGGAAAAGCAGAGTCAGTTTCCATCCTAAGATTAAGCAAAGGCAGTACCACCTAAGATAAAGCAGAGTCAGTATCCATTCTAAGATGAAGCAAAGGCAGCACCACCTTAAGATAAAGCAGAGTCAGTATCCATCCTAAGATTAAGCAAAGGCAGCACCACCTAAGATAAAGCAGAGTCAGTATCCATCCTAAGATTAAGCAAAGGCAGCACCACCTTAAGATAAAGCAGAGTCAGTATCCATCCTAAGATTAAGCAAAGGCAGCACCACCTAAGATAAAGCAGAGTCAGTATCCATTCTAAGATTAAGCAAAGGCAGCACCACCTAAGATAAAGCAGAGTCAGTATCCATCCTAAGATTAAGCAAAGGCAGCACCACCTAAGATAAAGCAGAGACAGTATCCATCCTAAGATTAAGCAAAAGCAGTACCACCTTAAGATAAAGCAGAGTCAGTATCCATCCTAAGATTAAGCAAAGGCAGCACCACCTAAGATAAAGCAGAGTCAGTATCCATCCTAAGATTATCTGAATCAGGGGTTCAGGTGTTAGCAAAGGCAGCACCACCTAAGATAAAGCAGAGTCAGTATTCATCCTAAGATTAAGCAAAGGCAGTACACCCTAAGATAAAGCAGAGACAGTATCCATCCTAAGATTAAGCAAAGGCAGTGCCACCTAAGATAAAGCAGAGTCAGTATCCATCCTAAGATTAAGCAAAGGCAGCACCACCTTAAGATAAAGCAGAGACAGTATCCATCCTAAGATTAAGCAAAGACAATACCAACTTAAGATAAAGCAGAGACAGTATCCATCCTAAGATTAAGCAAAGAAGATGCAGCATCACCTTTTTTGTTTAAAGCAGAGACAATATCCATCCTAAGATTAAGCAGAGACCTAAGATTTAGCAGAGATGGTACCACCTTAAGATAAAGCAGAGTCAGTATCCATCCTAAGATTAAGCAAAGGCAGCACCACCTTAAGATAAAGCAGAGACAGTATCCATCCTAAGATGAAGCAAAGGCAGCACCACCTTAAGATAAAGCAGAGACAGTATCCATTCTAAGTTTAAACAAAGACAGTACCACCTTAAGATAAAGCAGAGACAATATAGACAGAGATTAAGCAGGGCATATCACCAGCCAGCAAGAGTATACAGAGCTGATATTGACTGAAGCTAATCCTACAGGTAACTGTGATGTAAAAGCTGCAATCTTTAGTAATAAATATATATACTGTATACCTTTTTTTTTTAATATCATGTGTGAAGTAATCCAATACCTTTCCCACTGATACTTTTCAAAGGTACTCTCAATATAAAATCAAAGTTGCTCGGCGTTCATGCAAACTGTCATGCGAGTAACTCAATTGGTCACATCATGAAACCAAAAAATTAGACAGTTATTCCTTAAATAATTACATAAATGGATTAGGCAGCAGACATAGCCTATATAAGCCCTCTCCACTTAAGATGATGTATGTGTAATAAATTTCATTTGCTGTGGGTTTTACATATATTAGCACAATGAATCATTTTATTTTAAATTTTAATTTAATTGGTAAATTAAACATTTTGCAGATGTAATTTAAACAGAATGGAGCCAATGGTACTCAGGGAGCCCAAGATAAGGTTGTTATTTGATCTTCTAATTAAGCCAGACATAAGGTGAGATGTATTGGTTCTTTTGCACATATTTTTGTTTGCTGTTCTCTCCCCTTCCCTTTCATACTTACATTACTAACAGAACTCACCTTTTTGCCCTTTTCATTTATGATTGTTTGTACCTTTTCCAAATGTGTTATTGTTACATGTCTTTGTGTGAGAATGATGTATCAAAAGGATCCCTTTCAATATATTGGAACTAAAGTAATCTTGTGTCAGTTTCTACCATTCTCAAGGGCACTAGGGATAGACAGAAGGCAGCAGATACCACATTGAGGGAACCATTGCCAGGATACAGGGTATCCACTATAACAATGGGCCAACTTAATTTGGCCAAAGTGGTAAGAAATAGACAGCAGTTTTTTTTTTTTTTTTTTGCAATTTAGATTCTGATTTTCTGTTGTAACTTTATTAAACACTGGTATTAGAACTTATTTGACTCTTTATGTAAACAGAATTACAGTTTGTCCAAATCCCAATACAAAGAATGCACTCTGACAACACTGTTTGAAAAGAAGGGTCCAGGAAGTTGAGATTGACTGAATTAAGCTAATGACTGAATAGAGGGTAAGATACAAATTATTGATTCCATTTCTTCTGCTAATCTCAACTCTTGTAATCTAAGAAATCTGAAATCTTTGTATAGGATCAACAAAAGTACCAAGAGCTAAAGTAAACTGTGTCTAAACTTTTAGATGCAGGTATAGATAGATGTCAAATTACAGATGACAATACAATGTCATTGAGACCATAACCAGGAGGTGGGGTTTCCACTATGTCAACCAGCCAACATTTACCAAAATGGTAGGAAACAAGCTTCACATGGAGGACCACACAAAGGAAAAAAAAACACTTGGTGAAGAAGAAAACCATACAATTGAAGAAAAGAGGACCACACAAGGAAGAGGACCACACAATTGAAGAAAAGAGGACCACACAAGGAAGAGGAACACACAATTGAAGAGAAGAGGAACACACAAGGAAGAGGACCACACAGTTGAAGAGAAGAGGACCACACAAGGAAGAAGAGGAGGACCAAACAAGGAAGAAGAGGACCACACAAGGAAGAGAGGACCATTGCCAAGATACTGGGTATCCACTAGAAAAACAGGCCAACATTGGCCAAAGTGGTAAGAAATAGACAGTGTTTTTGATTTTGCAATTTAGATTTTGTTTTCTGTTTTCACTTTATTAAAGACTAATACTAGTGACTTTTGACGTTGTTTACAGAATTGTAGTCAATCCCAATACAAAGAAGGGGATCAACTTAAGCCAACCACTGAAAAAAGGGTAAGATATAAATTACTAATTACATTTCTTCTGCTAATAAGAGCAAACCACACAAAGAAATCAATAACTTAGATTTAATTTTCTGTTTTCAATTTAAACTGTGTAAACTAAGCAAATCTGAAACACTTAGGAAGGTATCTAATCCAGCACAAAAGAATCAAGAGGTTTTAAAATACACAATGAAAAGAAACTGTGTCAAACTTTACAATGCAGGATCACACAAGCCAAACTGAATAAGGCTTTAACACAAAGTGTTAAGAAATAAACAAAGGTCATAACAAGGACACTGGGTTTTCACTTTTTGATAAGCTTCTACTAACTTAAAGTGGTTAAGAAAACTAGAAGCTCAAAGAATATGGAGGACTGTAATAAAGGAGTAGGACCACACAAAGTAAAAGATCTAATCACAAGTAAACTGTGTCTAAACTTTTCAATGCAGGTAAAAAGATACCACACAATGAAAAGGACTACACATGTTGAAAGATAAGGACTACACAATGTTGAAGAAGAGGACCACACAAAGAAGAGGATATCCATTGAAAGGAACTGGGTATTGGCCAAAGTGGTAAGAAACAAGCAGTTGGTGTTTTCCAATTTAGATTTTTATTTTCTGTTTTCACTTTATTTAAAACTGGTCCTAGTACTTATTTGACTCTTGATCTGTATGTTAAATAGCCCCAATCCCAATGCAAAGAATGTGCTCCATCAACACTACTTCTAAAGAAGAATCCAGGGAGTTTGGATCAACTGAAGCCAAGCACTGAATTAAGGGTAAGGTACAAATGACTGATTCCAATGCTTCTGCTTATTCTCAACTCTTGTAAACTTAAAATCTTAAATCTATCTAATCAACAAAAGTACCAAGAACATATTAGGTAAACTGTGTCGAAGCTTTTCAATGCAGGTATAGATGCCAAATTACAATGACAAGGAGACAGGGTTTCTACTATGTGGACAAGCCAACATTGACCAAAATGGTAAGACACACACTGCATGTGGTGGACCACACAAAGAAGCAAAGGACCACATGGGAAAGAAAAGGAGGACCACACAAGAAAGAAGAAGATCACACAAGGAAGAGGAACCATTGCCAGGTTACTGGGTATCCACAAAACCAACAGGCCAACATTGGCCAAAGTGGTAAGAAATAGACAGAAGTTTTTTCACAATTTAGATTAAGATTTTCTATTTTCACTTTATTTAAGACTGGTACTATTACTTGAATGACTTTTAACTCTGTTTTAAATGGAGTTTTAGTTAGCCCAAATCCCAATACAAAGAATGCAAGCTGACAACACTACTTGTGAGAAGAGTCTGGAGGGAGTTGTGATCACCTGAAGCCAACCACTGAATAGAGGGTAAGGTACAAATTACTGATTCCATTTCTTCTGCTAATCTCAACTCTTGTAAACTAAGCTGGCTTTGATCTTGAATCTTAGTATCTAATCAACAAAAGTACCTTTTAGATGGAGGTATAGATAGATGCAAAATTACAGACGACAACAAATGACAATTTGTTCATAATCAGGATGCTGGGTTTCCCTTATGTTGACAATCCAACATGGACCAAAATGGTAAAACACACACTGCATGTGGAGGACCACATATTTAAGAAGAGGACCATATGGTAAAGAAGAGGACCACACAAAGAAGAGGACTACATGGTGAAGAGGAGGACCACGTGGTGAAGAAGAGGAGGACCACATGAAGAGGAACCATTGCCAGGATACAGGGTATCCACCTAATCAACACTGACCAAAGTGGTAAGAGGCAAGCTGCATTTGTTTTTTGATTGCTATCTAATATCCTTAGTCAATCCAATAAGGACATTTATTAGACTTCTTGATTCGTATATTAACAGAATAATGGTTACACAAGCTTTGATTTCATGATCGATAACATTCCAATCACTCGCAAGGAGGAGTCCACGAAACCAAGATCCACTGCAGACAGCCATAGAAGAAAGGGTAAGATACAAATTAAATGGGCTGAATCCATGGCTTGTGCTTCTTTATACATGACTGTGACCTATGTGCTCATCTAAGCTGATGAAGAATGAATCTTTGATCTAAAATCTCAATATTCTATAATTAAGCTACTTGGAGCTTAAATAAACTATCGATTTCTTGACAATATTTCAGATGACAGCAGGAATGGACAGATGCCAAACTGAGGACAACCATTCAATAAAGACTAGGATCAAAGAAGAAGAAACCAACAGGCTAACATTGGCCAACATGGTAAGAAACAAGTTGCATATGATACTTTTGAAATTGATTGATATCTTTTATTCTAAGTCAACCCAATTAAGACACTTTTCATCCTCTTGACTCTCTTTATTTTCAGAATAATGGTTAGGCAATCTTTGATTTTGTGGCAGGGAACACATCTATCACTCTTTAGGAGGAGTGCAACCAAGAAAGATCCACTGCAGTCAGCCATTGAAGAAACAGTAAGATAGAAATTAAATATACTAAATCTGTTGTTTCTGCTCTTTCACACATGATTTGGGCATCTTTTAATGTAAATTCTCTGTCTTCAGGAAACGAGATACAAAATACTGGAAGATTACATCACCTGTCAAACAAGAACACCAAGAGCTGGACACCAGATAGCCACACAGTAGAGATCATTGCCAGAGTATAGGGAGTCTATTTTACCAGCAGCCAGTTGTTTGAGTGGTAAGAAATGATCTGCATTTTCTGTGCTATCACAATTTCTGTCTAATTAGAACACATATTTGACTCTTAACTTTCTATGTTCACAGAACAATGGTTTAGCAAGCATCAATAGCAGTCTTCCACTATCTGGGTTAGGAAAAGTTAAAAACCAGCGACAGGAAGTACTGCCAACCGGCATTGACTTTGGCCTGCAGGAAATGGTAAGAAGTAAGATCCACTCCTTGTGTTATGTAAATTTATTTCCCCTTTTCTCACTTGTAGATTTCTTTGTACTATCATTAACTGATCTGTACACATTCTGTGTTAACAGACAAGGACGATGCTGGTCTTGATCAAATCTTCCTGTTGATGGAAAAGTTTGAAGACACATTGCCTGCAGCCTACTGTAGAAGTGAGGGTAAGATACAAGCTCTACTGAATTCACTCTAAGAGATACGATAATTTTAAGAACATTAGATGTAGGGAGTTACTTTAGCTAGTCTGAATCTAGTATTCAAGAGCATTAATGTTTCAATTGGAAAGTGAGGAACTTTTATCTAACATAAAAATAAGACATAACACATATTTTTCTGTTTGAAAAATCATATTTCTTTGTCATTAAATAATGTGTTAACTTTCTTTTATTGACCTTCCTTTGTTCTTTGTTAACAGGCAGAGAGTTGGACAGACCTTCTACACCAGTCTTAGAAGAACCTGTAGGACAGAGAAGAAGATTCCAGATCAGACGTGACTTTGACCAGAACAGAAGAAGGCAAACTTTCTTCATAGGTTACTTACATCCATACACAAACTTTCTTAGTAGGTCACTTAAGTCCATATGATACACAAAATTTTTTGTTATTTATTGCATGAAATTTAATTGATCATGACTATTTTATTATTATGATAATAAATTCAGGATGTGAATTGATAGAAAATTCTTACATAATATTCATATTTTTCTGCTATTTGTCTCAATGAAATCACTGTTGGTACTATTCCTAATTGGAGGGATAAAAACCCTTAGTGATTATGATTGGTTGTTTTATACAGGAGGAAGGGAGGAATACCAGACTATCAGGACTTGGAAGAAAGAATAACAGATTAAAGGATATGGACTTGGTGAAAAATAATTGACATTTGGACATTACAGATCTCAAGCTTACATATATATATGTATGTGTGTGTTATGTTTAAGTGTGTACGAATTTATAGGGTTATTGTAAATTTTTCTTTTGGTAACCCTTGTAATGGTGTGCTAGCCCTTACAGTTTCATATTTTGTTGATTTATTTGTTAAATGATATGGCACTGTGGGGAGGGGGTGGGAGTCAGTCCTAATCCTTTTTATAATTCAGTCCAATGGAAATTTTTGGGATCCCATCACACGAGGGAGGGGTAGAAGTCAGTCCTAATCCCAATCAGTCCCATGAACGGCTTTTGAGATCCCTCTACAATGGCTACTGATCTTTGTCTAGATCACCTAATTTAATTACAGGCCTAAGATTTGAGATATTTTCATTTGATGCAACTTAGAATTAATGTGTTAAGTCTGTGTAACTGTGACCTTCAGTCCAATATTTGAGTGTTGTATTGGAATTTCAATATGGATATTTTAGTAAGGTTTGGGATTTTCAGTCTATTTAATCTTTGTGCATACACTTAAGGAGTTGTGTTTGAGCTCATTATGAGATTTATTTTGAAGAGATATTGATTATTTTGTAGTAATGACATCACATAAATTAAAGGCATTAAAGTTGAACAAATATAAATGGGTATAAGAAATGTAATGGTCTCGCTAAGGCCAAGTACTGGCATGTCAGAGGACAGAATCTACAATGTGTATGGGGAGGGGGTAGTTGTTGCAAATGTTTATGCCTTTAGAAGAATAAGGGCTAAAGGTTCCCATTTATACTGAGTTTAACAAGGGTCTATGAAAATGCACCCTTTAATATTTAGTGTTACCCAGTATTGAGATTTAGATAGTGGGAGGGTCTATGAGACTTGTTGTGTGTATTGGATTTAGTGTATTATTGGATTTAGAGAGGGAGGGGTTGTGAGACTCGTTACATACTACCCATTATTGGGATTTAGAGAGAAGGAGGGGTTGTGAGACTCGTTATATGCTACCCAGTATTGGGATTTAGAGAGAAGGAGGGGTTGTGAGACTCACAGTGCTACCCAGTATTGGGATTTAGAGAGAAGGAGGGGTTGTAGGACTTGCAGTACTACCCAGTATTGGGATTTAGAGAGAGGGAGGGGTTGTAAGAGGATGTTGGGTGTAATATAACAGAATCATTATTTTGGACAGTACATGGGCTAAGGCTTCCTGCCTACACAAAGGAATTCTTTATACCTTTATCGGCATCTGTACATACCATTTGTTTTGTCCATTTGTTGCACTGCATTTAAGAGTAGGGGTCTAGTATTTGGGAAGCTAAGGGTTACATTACAGTATCTCTATGAACTAGGGTTCAAGTATCCAAATATTTTGTAATTGCCAGTTTTCACTGTGGAAATTGTGCAATTCACTTAACTATTGAGGATTAAAGCCTGAGTCAGTGAGATGACATGTTTATGTACTGAAATTTTCTTGGATGCTAAATCGGTGTGTGCATGCTTATTGTTTTTTATGGGATTCATGTGTTCTTGAAAATTTTTAGTTAACATGAATATGTTGCTTTTCTGACATGGGTTGAGGCTCCTCATTCAAACCATATTAAAATGGAGGCTATAATATACCCCTAAAGTAGGTCACAATGACTTCTTTCTAAAAATGGCTTATTGCTGTGAGATTTTGAGAGTGGGAGGGGTTGTGAGACTTGTAGTAGTGTTACCCAGTATTGGGATTTAGGTTTGAAAGGGGATGTGAGACTTGTTA
The DNA here is from genome assembly GCF_032062105.1 of Saccostrea cuccullata. Classification (NCBI taxonomy): domain Eukaryota; kingdom Metazoa; phylum Mollusca; class Bivalvia; order Ostreida; family Ostreidae; genus Saccostrea; species Saccostrea cuccullata. Next base: position 1,542 of record NW_026937461.1, on the reverse strand, counting down.
CATGCTACCCAGTACATGTATTGAGATTTAGAGAGAGAGAGTGGGGGGGACTCCCAGTGCTACCCAGTATTGGGATTTAAAGAGAGGGAGGGGTTTTGAGACTATGAGCTACCCAGTCTTGGGATTTAAAGAGAGTGAGGGGTTGTGAGACTCACAGGGCAACCCAGTATTGGGATTTAGAGAGAGGGGGAGGGGTTGTGAGACTCACAGGGCAACCCAGTATTGGGATTTAGAGAGAAGGAGGGGTTTTGAGACTATGAGCTATCCAGTATTGGGATTTTAGGAAAGGGGAGGAGGATTGTGAGATTTGGTACATTGTAACCAGTATTGCAATTTAAAGAGTTTACATTAAAGCGTTTACATTCTACTTAGTATTGGGATTTAGAGAGAGGGAGGGGTTGCGAGGCTTGTTATGTACTGCAACCCAGTATTGGAATTTAGAGAAAAGGAGGGGTTGTGAGACATGTTACAATGCTACCCAGTATTGAGACTTGGAGAGAGGGAGGGGTTGTGAGACTTGGTGTTACCCAGTATTTGGATTTAATGAGGGGAGGGGTTGTGAGACTCGCAGGACAACCCAGTATTGGGATTGAGAGAGTGGGATGGGTTATGAGACTTATTATATGCTATACAGTATTGGGATTTAGAGTGGGAGGGGTTGTTAGACTATGTTACATGCTATCCAGTATTGGGATTTAGAGAGGGGGAGGGGATTGTGAGATTTGGTACATTCTAACCAGTATTGCAATTGAAAGAGTTTACATTCTACTTAGTATTGAGATTTAGAGAGAGGGAGGGGTTGTGAGACTCGTTATATGCTACCCAGTGTTGAGATTTAATGAGGGGGTTGGGTTGTGAGACTAGCTATGTGCTACCCAGTGTTGAGATTTCTAAAGAGATTTGAGACTTGTTAGACCCAGTATTGGATTTAGAGAGGAGGGCTACCCAGTATTGTGAGACTTGTTATGTGCTACCCAGTATTGGGATTTAGAGAAGGGAGGGGTTGTAAGACTTGTTATGTGCTACCCAGTATTAGGATTTAGAGAGAGGGGATGGGTCTGTGACACTCATTATATGCTACTCAATATTGGGATTTAGAGAGTGGTAAGAGCTGAGAGACTCGTTACATGCTACCCAGTATTGAGATTTGGAGAGAGGGAGGGGTTGTGATATTTGTTATGAATTACCCAGTATTGAGATTTGGAGAGAGGGAGGGGTTGTGAGACTCGTTACATGCTACCCAGTATTGAGATTTGGAGAGGGGGAGGGGTTGTGACACTGGTTACATGCTACCAAGTATTTAGATTTAGAGAGAGGGGAGGGGTTGTGATATTTGTTATGAACTACCCAGTACTGAGATTTAGAGAGGGGGAGGGGTTGTGAGAGGAGCTTGGATGCAATGTAACATCATTTTGGACAGTATATGGGTTAAGGCTTCCTGCCTATACAAAGGAATTCTTTATACTTTAATCGGCATCTGTACATGCCATTGATGAATGTAAGGCATTTGTTTTGTCCATTTGTCGCACTGCATTGAAGAGT